>NC_140303.1:38287355-38410848 GCF_964211825.1 Aythya ferina | reverse complement strand
AGGAATCATTATAAAGAGGTTGATGCTTTCAGGAAGGGGGGGTAAGGGGAGAGATGGAGGACTCACCCGAATGATCCTAGTTAAGGGCCTTAACAGAGAGAGGCAGCTTAACGTCTCTTTGAAACTGGTGAGTCTCCCTGCTTGGCTGAGCTTGGATTGTGTGTTACTACAGTAACATTTCACAAACAGGGATACCCCTCCTTTTAAAAACTGCTTGCTCCCAAAATAGCAACACAATTTAGCAATATTTTGTATCAAGACAATTACATTGTAGTATTATTGTAGTCTTAGTACCTCATTAAAACAAAAAAATGTTAAATCCTTGTTTTGTTGAACACAAGAGATGAATAGTAAATATTGATTTAGAATGAATGCAAACATTTCCCTAGGAGTGGATAATTACAGCCTTTCTATGCAAAACACTTATATTTGAAGAAGCACTTCACTTACTTTGCCATGTGGTATACATTCTTTAGTACATTTTAAATTATACGTTGTCCTGGACAGTGTCTGCTCTATAATTTCTTGTGTCTCTACACCAGAGTCAGTATGTAATTTTAAACTGCAAACTTTCTGCCAACTAGAAGAGGAGAACAAGCTTAACTCTTTCCCTGAGCCGCCCTCAGAAAGCAGCCCGGACTGCATGCATAGTCATGAGACCAGTGAGCTCAGGGCTTGAGCAGCACCGAACGAGTTTGGTCTAGCTGGAATTTCACAAAGATGCTACTCCCAGCAGTCTTTGTTTTCACATGGCATTTTCTGATTACGTACAAGGCCTGATGTGTTCTAATTTCCAGCCAGATCAAAGGGACTCCAAAAGTTTGAACAAAAACTGTACTTCCAGAGAATTTGCAAATGGAGAGCTGAATTTTTGGAAGGGATCATCTAGGTTGAGAGCTCCCAAACACATATATGAAACAAATTATTTATTCTACTTATTTTGGCATTCAGACATGTAGTTCATTCTTGGACTGACATAGGATGCATTCAGCTCTTTCTGCGGAGAGTTAGGCATGCACACAGTGCCTCATGTAAGCAGAATTTACACATCAAACCCTATAGCCCTTGTCACGCATTTTAAATCGTATAGGTTTATTAGGTTGCAAGACTGGGACATAAATTCATATGCAGCCTAATCAGGCTACATGAAAACAATATGTCCCAGAAGTAGCCTGGGAGATTAATCCAAACAACTGGTGAATTTTGTTATCTTATGCAACCACAAGCACCCCTAGTGCACGTATTTTATGGGCCAAATTTTCCAAACCTGGGACCTTGCACCTAAATTACTTTATTTTCATAAATATTCACATCCTCATCTTCCATTCCCCAAAACAGAGAAAGGCCTACATGGATATTTAAACTCTTTCCAATTTACCCAGCATTTAAAGATACACTTATGGCCCCTTGACACACCATACCAGGAGAGGCTTATGTGTTTTGCTGGATACAGAAACTTGAGGCCCCACAGCAGTTTCTTGACTCTGGTTAATTCGCTGCAGTAATGAGTATTGCAATGGTACTCAAAGGAAGAGCAAAGAGGATCCGAATGTGATTCCAGACATTGACCACAAATTGCATTGACTAACCCAGCACCAGCATGCTGAACAAAAGCACAGCGCTGGTAGGAAGCTGTTACGCATGCCACATACTCTGATTACCTCCAATGATTTTGGTAAAACACACAGAGCAGTTAGCATTTCAGTTCCTACACCTGTATATACACACTGGTACACTTGTGTTTGTTCACAAAGCAGACCCCAGGGTTATCCTTGCTGGATTTTCAGCCTAGAAATCCACATAGAATCTCCTGCTGCACACTAGATTTAAACATAGGATTAAACAGATTTGAGGAAAACTTGTATTAAGGGGGGGAAAAAAAAAGAAATTTGGAAGAAAATGGAATTCTCTTGCGGGGGGCGGGGAATGAAAAAGACAAAAAAATAAAAAGACAAAAAATATATCAAAATATAGCATGTGCTAACAAAAACAGAGAAAGATTGCTGGAAGGAGCAATGAGGTTTTGGTGTCCCATGTTTTCTCTAAGATATTTCTCAGGAGTCCCACCTTCACCCACCACCAAATCCTTTCCACACAGAGGTCATATTCAGCAGCCGGTTGTACAGAGATACGTTTCACCAACGTGTGCCTCCTAAGACAGCTTTGTACTTGCAGAGAAGCTTAACAGAGCATTAAGGCAAGAGACTTCAATCCTGTGGGCAAAGTTATGTGTCTACAAGGAAAATATTCAGCCTCCCCACTTGGCACCTACCCCTGTGTTATTTGGAGGTAGCCACAGCTCTGCAACAGCACCCAGGATAGTCCCGCTCGGAGCGACTGAAGAAATCTTCCACTGGAATTTACTGACTTTAAAATTAGCTCTTCCCCTTGCCCCCTATTCTGAGGATTTGCATAACCATAGGGGAAAAGACGACACGAGATAAAAATAAATTTGGCTGCTGCAGATCAGAAATCAAGGGGAAAGTGTCAGGGCACTGTTTTGCTTTGGGTTTTAGTGGAGACAAAATAACTTAAACTACTAGGAAAGATAACGTATGACTAAGAAAATTCCCTGAGCAATCAGAGGATGTGTTTTCAGCTTTTTTACATTTTAGTTTTATTTTCTCACAGCAATGAGCTCGGATGAGACTGGAGTCCCATGACCAAGCTGGCGCAATCCACGCACCCTACCTGGATAATCAAGGATTGTAAATCATCATTTTATAAGAATTTAACTTTTCCGCTTCCAACACAATCAAACGTAGTGGTGAGGGGGCCACTAATCATGACAAAAAAATATACTTCAGAGTCTTTCTTGAAGTGCCAACTCCAATAAGTTCTCTGAGTGAAATTAAATGCACGCTCTTCTTCCAAACCACAGTTGCCCCCTGGGATGGAGGAATCTCAAGTGGGGGCTGAAAGGCCAGTTGTACCACAGCCCGGGGTTACACCCATTTCTGCAGTTTTTTTTAACTACTGCATGTAGTATAAATTGTATTCCAGCCCACTCAGTGACTGTGCTTTCCAGCATTGGTAATAAAAAAAGATGTCTTCATAGTTTCCACATTCCAGCAGTAACGAGTGGGCCAGTCCATATCTTCCCTCGGTTTCTCACAGTTTTGTGTTTGTTTGCTTTAAAGCCTTCTCCGTGAAGTGAAGGGCAGAAAAGAAAGAAAGATCTGGTGTGTGGCGCAAGGAACGGTTGGCGCTGAGTCTGAGAACAGCAACAAAGAGTCATTTTCAAATAGAAATTAAAGTGGAAAAGACCTATTAGCCCGTGCACTTCATCTCCCTGCCAACATGATGCTGCTCCATAGAATGACTTCTTTTTTGCAGGCTCGGCACTGAGCTCTTTGCTCCCACCACCAGCGTGCTGCCACCCTGAAACCCTGCCATCTGGGACACCCTCCACATCCCAGCACCCCAAAACCTCCCAGGACCAGGGGCTGAGCATCCCTGCTCCGTGCACCACTGGGTAACAACAGGACCCTTCCTCTGGCCAAGGAGCCGGCCACTGCCCCGCCAGCCAAAGCAAACATCATGCCATGCAAATGGATAACAAAAAGCAGAGCAGAAGCCAAACACAATACCCTCCTGGTGGGAGTAAGTGTGGAGACAAGGCTTTTTTTCTTCTTCTTCTTCTTCTTTCTTTTTTTTTTTTTTTTTTTCCTTTCTTTTTCTTCCCCTTTTTCTTGGAAGGGAGGAGAAACATTTCTTGGCTCCTCTCTGTGAAATATAGTGCTGGCAAGGGAGAGGAAGCAAGCCTAGGCACCGGCTTCAGCAGATATCGATCTCTCCACACACTGAAGTGGATATTGACCTTTGGCAACCTTGCCCCCAGCCAAAGAACGGGGTCAGGGAAGACTGTCTGAGAAGGGAAGAGACATTTTTGCCTCTTTTCAGTCCTGCAGTCCCTCGCAGGGCTTAAATCCTGGAGAACTCACACACTCTAACAAAACAGGAGAGTGAGTGAGTGCTTCAGTGGGGCAGGCAAACTGGAAGGAAAGGGTGGAGTGGGGTCAAGTTTTACCATTCAAGTGCCCACACCATCTCCAGAAAGTTGGTGGTATAGAGAGGAGCTAGCAAGGATGAACTCTTTTGCCTGTGGCGTGAGTCAGATATGGAGGCAGAAGAAAACAGCACAAGTGCTAATGGGCTCACACTATTAAAAAAAATATATATATATATATATATATATATATATATATAACAGAGTAATTTGATGCTGTAACAATAGTGGCACTCAGGAAAGATGTCTTTTTATGAAAGCTGTCATGGGCTTAGGGCTTCAGGATCCCTCTCCAGGCTCCATCCTCCATTCACCGGACGGGTGGGCAATGCCTTCACAAGCCCAGCACATTCCTGATCTCTGTCTGCAGAGGGGCTTTGGACAACGCACGCAGTTGATCTGTGCACACTGCAGCCTTTGTCCAGGACTTCTCCATGTCAGGCATCCGAGCTGGAGCTGCTGAGGCCCGGAAGAAGCCCAGACAAATAGCCAAAACACTAGTTCTCTGTATGCAGAGTATTTCAGAGTAAAGTGCACTCAGATTGCCCTGGCTGTGTAGGGGAATGGCCTTAAGGGTCCGCCACAGGAATGCCTGTACCTAGCAGGTAGGTGGGCTGGGGACCAAGTCTCTGTACCAGACAATTATTGGGGTAGGAGAAACAAATCTGCATTTCCTAAGCAGAGAGAATGCTTGCAGGGCTGGTGGGGACCATACTTCCCATCCGAAAGTGTTAACAAGCAGCGAAAGAACTGAAGCGCATCTAATTAAAAATGCATACCAAGGCATAAAGACAGAGTATAAGAGTAAACAAATGGCAGAGACCAGATTTGTTTGCAATAAATGAAGAGGAAAACACCACACAATGCAAACTCATCCAGCACAGAGGATACAGAGGGAGGCGAGCCTGCGAAGGCACCGCTCCGCAAAACCTCCCAAAACAAAGTACAATTCACCCAAAAAGCAGGCAGCATGCCCCAGCACGGACACACAGGACACAGCAATGACAGTGGAGCAGAGACATGGTCCTCGGTAGGAAGATTTGCCATTGCAAACCTGGTATTGCAGCAAAATGTGATTAGAACAAAGGACGGTGCCAAACAGAGCTCCAACTCAGCATATGAACAGGCCACCACGGGACACAACACAGCCTTCCGGGAAAAATAAATTTAAAAAAAATAAATAAATGAAGAAAAAATACATTTTGAGCTTTCTGCTGACAAATAATTAGGGAGAAGTGGCCGAAGGGATGGAGGTTTGGGTTTAGCCCCCTCTGCCTTTTCAAGGGGCTGCGTGGGGCTTGTGGCTGCTACGTGAGCCACACCACCCTATTTGCATTGGGTTTCTAGACATGGGAAGACCATGTACCACTGCAGTCAGGAAATACTGACACCCACCACCTCTGGTGTGTTAATCATTCCTCAATGAGGCTTCTCTGCCAAGCCTTGTGTATGTGTCACACCTCCGCTGCAAGCAGGGCATGGGCTGCTCGCAGCAGGCAGGAGCTCGTGGCGGCTTCCCTCACTGCAGTCCCGAGGCCACCTTCCTTCCCTCAATAATTATCTTCCTCCTAGGTCCCACTGCACCGAACAATGATGATCACACTGCTTCTCGGAAGCCGTGTTTGCTTGATTACTGCGGAGCCCTGTCATCTGTTTGTTTTTTCAACACATGATAGGCCACTGTGTTCATCCCCTTGGGATCCCCAGCCAAGCACAGTTCCCATCCAAATGGGGATAAAAGTTCAATTTTATTTCACGGTTTTGTCTTCTCTACAACAAATCTTTTCTGACAGTGTTTTCTGACTGCTAAACTGATCCGTTTTGAGCGATTGATCTAAAACATCTGTCTGCGAGATTAAAAGCAACGCAGAAAGGATACTGCAGCTCTCCTCTGAAGGTGTGGAAGGGCTCGAACACAAAAACATTGAGTGACAGGAGGAAACTTTTAGGCAAATGAGTGCCCCACACCATGTGCAGTTTGAGGCATGCATCTTTCCCCTGAAAGTTTTGCCAACTGCCACATAATCCAGGAAGTCATGCTTCAAAATATTTAAGGTTGCATTTCTCACAATTTCCTTCTTATCTTTCATAAGACTTACATTTTCAAATGTCAACTTACATATGGGAATGTTTAATCTCAAGGATGCTGATCCATCAGGAAACTTTTAAAATCTTCTCCAAAAGTTTTTTTGTGTGTGTGTGTTTTTTCTTTCCCCTCTTTCCCTAATGGATTGCTTCTGTTTAAATTGTACCTGCTTTTCCAGCTGACATCACCCCCAGCCTAGATCTGTTCTGCCCCTGACGAAGGGTGGGTGACCTGGGGGACAGCCTCACAGCCCTGCCCCATGGTTTGCTGCTGGCTTTGTCACCAGGTGAGACGCAGCCCAAAGCTCCCAACCCCACATCTGCCAAAAACCTCCTGCACAGCAAGGAAGGCGATGACAAAACCAGCCAGGTTTCAAGTCCTGCAAATGACGTGTCCCTTCTTGAGGGACAGGTTCGGTGACAGCACCTTCAGTGCTGAAGGTGGTGTGAGCATTTCTATGGGCGTCAATGGAAATTGAACTGGTGCTGAAACTCCCCTTCAGCCTCCCTGGGATGGCATCGCTTCCTTGCCAAACTGCTTCCAGGGTCTTGCTAGGGACAGCTAAGCAGTTTCATATTCCAGCCCAAAGGCTGGTGAGGGCACTTATGCAGACCTTTTGTAATGCACTTAAAGAAAGCGGGAAAAAAAAAGTTATCCTGACATGTTTAAGTTTTCCAAGAAATACAATCAAATGATAAAAGAGCAAATTTTATTCAGAACTGACTTAAACTGTATAAGTCTGTGTGTAATAGACTATTAGTTCTGTAATAAGTCTGAATACCATAACTAATATTTGGCATTACATTTTTTGTTTAAATTCCGTAGCTTACACTTTTGCCATGTTCCTATATTTATTTTTAGTATATGTGTTCCATACTGCCAATGTAAATTCATTTAATGTTAGGCATACAAGAGTTTTTCAATACCTTTCTGTTATTTGGCTGTACAATTAGCTTCCTAAAATATGATTTATTTTAGTTGAGCTTAGTTTTGGCAAGGAAGCAGGGGGCATGAGGGGGGCTCTTTAGTCCAAGCACAACTTTACTACTGGGAACACTGCTATGAATGGCATGGAGACCAGCATCAGAAATCCGTCTTATTCACTGAAAGGCCATATCTACTGGGGATTATGTGTAGTCCCTGTCCACCCTCCCCTTCCCCATCACCATGGGCTCTCCTCCAGCAGTCACCAGCCAAGAGATGGGACTGGAACTTATTGCTTCGTTCAGAAAAAGTGGTTATTATGGTGCAACACCAGTTCTGGGTATGCTGGATGGCATCCAGGCCAAATTTGTTCACATCTTAATAACATCACATCTTCCTAGATTATTAATAAATAAAGGGGTTGGAGGGGCAATAAAGGATTTTTTTTTTCTTTATTAAATGAAACGATACTATACAGCCCCTACATAATTTGCAATGATTTGTGATATCTTAATAAACTGTGTGTTTTGGCCCCCCAGCTCATATAGTACTTAAGAATACACTTAACATTAACACTCTCATTTAAAGAAGAAAATATTTCCCTGCCTCCCTGGGGGAGTGTGCATGCCAATGCCTGTAGATATTTAGGTACCTGTGCATTCCTGTTCCTGAAAATAACCACACTGAAGTCAGTGGCCACCAAATAAATCAGACTCTACATGTTGTAGAAGTTATTTTACACAAAGTTATTTTATAAACAGTTATTCTTCTTCAGAAGGCTGCTAATCACATCAGGAATAGTCTGATGACACCATAACACAATAACCCCGTAATGCCAGTAGACCAAAAGCAGCAAACAGCGTAGCCATCTCTAAATGTAACACAAAAGTGCTTTAGTTTCCCAGCTTCAAGATAAAGGACTGTCTGCATGGGTGTGAGCAGTCCTGGACTCCAAACAGAAACCCAGTTTCACAGAAAAGTCAGTCAGCAATTCTGAAGGTTATAGTGAAATATATGGTCTTTGCTATAATGAAGCTAAATCTATAATAATGGCAGATACCTTGGTTGTGTAAATAATACACCTATTTCAATCATCAGTCCTTGATTCTAGAACAAATCCAAGAGTGCCTATTGCAACATGCTTTTTTTCTATGACTATTTTTTCTATTTCTTCAAATTGATTTACATAATACTGTGTGATGTATTAAAATGCCTTGGTAGCATCACTAGGACAGCAAACAAGGTGAGGAATACATATCTAAAGACCCAAATGACTCCACAGTCACTCTCCCTGTGTCTTAATGTGAACATTAAGCAGAAAAAATATGCATAATCCTGAAACAGTGATGGTTGTATTGCCTGAGGACACTACAGATGTAATGTGGACCTCAAAGCATGTGCCTTTCCCTCCCATTCCTCCTGTGATGAAGCATTAAAAAATGTGACCTCACACCTTTTGGGTTATTATTCTACATACAAGAATGTAGAACACAGTCCCCCAAACCAGTCAGCACGCTCACTGCTTTATGATGCAGGAGGATGCTACTGAACCCTTCCCTGCATTCAGCTCATCAAGCCCTAATGAAACAGGTGAGGTTTCACAGTGCCAGATGGCCAAGGACTGGGGTCAGCTGCTGCCCCTCCCAGGCTCATGTTTCCCAGCTGAAAACAGGGTGTCAGGCAGCAATGGCAGGAGAAACCCCATTTGAAGCCTTTCCCCCAGCCAGACTGAGAAATGGGGACACTGCACATCCTCTTACTCCACTCAGCTATGAAACTGGTGCGGGGCTTTGAATAATTAACAGCAACAACTAGCCTTGCCTGCTTACGGGAGTCATCAGGAGAGATTAGCTAGAAGCAAGTACTGATGCTCTTAAAGTTCTTATGTCTACAGCTGGCCTTGTTTTTTTTTTTCCCCCATTTCATTTAGCACCCAATCCTCCAGGTGCTCACAGAAAGAGCTGATATGAGCTGGAACAGCAGCTTGTCACCCTCAGGAGCAAACCCCTGCTCCCTGGGCCAGCAGAACACCCTCCTCCATGGGGCCAAGCTCAATTTCCCCAAACTTTGCCTGTTGTTTCATAAAAAAGGCACACAAGCTATAGACCATCTTGTTAAACCACGTTAGCACCTCCATTACCCTACATGGACTACCAGTGCTGAGAGCACATTTATATTTTCCTCCTGCTACTTTAGATTTATACAAAAAATGCCCCAATTTCCATTTATTTGCAACAGAATATTGCCTGTCTTCTTGTTTTATCTTTTCAGCTTAAGAAAAATAACACAGGACATGATCGCCACTAATGAGATGGCACATTCCATATAACTTTTCCTGCTGTGTTGTTTTATTTACCAGCTTTCAAATCCCTAACCTTCGTCTCTCCAACCTCCTTTTAAATGAAAAGATCCTCTCGTCTCTCTGAAGTTCCTATCATCTACACTGGTTTGCATGTTAAAGTTTCAGCATCCATTTAGTCAGTGATGGTTATTCTGCTTAATGACTCCTATACCCCTGTTAATACTGTTTTATCTGGCTCTAATATTTTAAGATCTTGTCTAATATTAATGTTAAATGATAATATTAAAGATTTTCTACTAATATTTTAAAGCTGTAGCTGCTAATGTACTAATGTTTGGGGAGGTGCTTGGGAGTTCATTGTATTGGATGGACTGCTAGGCCAATTTTAACATCCTTTATGTCTATTGCATAGAAATATAAGCAAAATAAAGTGAACATAGTGACAGATTTTAGCAATTTATGTATAGAATAGCCTAAGAGCAGTGAGCTCAGAATCAGGTTGAAAAATATGTGTGTGCACACATCTCCCTTCATTTTTCAATAAACCAGAAAAAAAAAAAATCAACCGCAGAGTGAGGCAGGGGCAGGGGACACCATGTGGCCTCTCCTCCATGGGGTGGTACCAAGTGTGGCCACGCTGGGTGGTTCTGCAGAGAGAGGGAGAGGAATAGGCCATGAGTCCCCCAGGAATCCCAGTCCCCCATTACAATTCCCCCAGTATTTGCCATATGATCATTTGGAGGGTACCCCTACAAACATCCACATTGATCTTATGGCAGCGTGACATCCTAAAGATTTGCAGGAGGCTAGACAAAAAATATACCATAACTTAATACCATTTAACACAAACCTCTGCCATATGCAAAGGGAGAATAAAATCTACTCCTTCTCTGAAGAACAACCTCTCCACTAAAAATAAAATATGGTGCAACGTTTATTTCACCACTGTTTAAGAGTTAATGAAAGATTTGCACCTGTACAGCTGTTGCAGACTGAAACTAGCTTGTGGAGCGAATGTGTTTTCTGGTTTAGACAGTTGTAAATGCCTTGAGTAAAAACACTGAGGACTGCTAATGGATAGGTTTATTTTAAAGCATGCCATCTGCTATCAATCATAGAGAAGTATAGGAAGCAAGTTTGGCTGTGCTCCCTCCTTGTGAGCCTGATAAAGATAGGGCTGTGGTACTCTGGAACATTTAGTACTCAAGAGAATAAAACATCAAACCTACTCAGCAGCTCCACTAACAATAATAAAAATGCCTCTGCCTAAAGGTGACATTCTGAATTTACGATTATTTGTGTCTATAAAGTGTATTCTTTGGCTCCTGACTCATTCTGACTGTCTCACTACAAGAACAATACATTAAGCCTGCCTGAAGTAAATGGAAATCCTATCCTTTTATTAAACCAGCAGCCAGTACCTGAGATGTTCTAATGCCCTGTAGGACCCAAAGAAGGTTTTCTGCTCCAAGTGTTAATTCTTTTGGTAGGATTAAAGTCAACTGCAGAGAAAATGCTTATTTGGTGCACTCAGAGCTAAGCCCTTCTTCAGGTAAATGTAGTTTTAAAAGAAGAAGAATAAAAACAAGAAGACCCAAGGCAGATTCTGAATATGCAAATCACCACAAAACGAAAACTGTAATTCACCCTGATAGCTCATATTTTACGCTACTTAGCATTTGATACAGGAAAAGCTTACCCAGTAAGAACCTGCCTAGGAAAACCATGCACAAAATGTCCAAAAGGTGTGTGCCAACCTTCCTAGCAGTCAACTTTGCATGTGATGAGATTCTCCAGAAGTGAATCCAGGGATTTTTTTTTCTTTATTTCTCTCTCTCTTTTTTTTTTTCTTTCCTTTTTTTTTTTTTTTCCTATGTTGCATTTTCATCAGAAAAAGGCAGTTGGAAGATGCAGGGCTACCTCCCCAAGATTCACAAGCATTTGGTTAGCTTCAGAGGTATGAATTGTTCTCCTGGCTAGCATCTCCCTCCTCTCATTTGCCCTCTGATACCTTGCTGGTCAGGGGCTCTCAAGCCTGCCTGCTTAAAAATAACCAAGCAAATAATGCTTCCTGGCAAATTCACCAGATATAAAATATACTTAGCATTGAAACACTCTGTATCCAATAATATTAGGCTTCTATCTCCTATCTGCAGCTTAACAAAATTCCCTTGCAAGTCAGCTGCTGATGGAAAGTATTGCTGTGGAAGCTTGGGGAAAACCCACCTGGTGATCAAGCTCATGAGCCTAATTAAAGTTAATAGAGAAATTAAAAGTGAGCAAAAATCGGAACAGCAGCATGGAAAAAGAAAGGAAGGAAAAAAAAAAAAAAAAAAAAAAAAAAAAGCACTAGAAATAGAAGGAAGATAAAAAGCAATGGGAAAAGTGAGCATGCCTTTGAAGTCTGTTCTGGAAAGTGACGGTGATTTCTTTCAGTGCGCCCCACATCCTAAATGCTTTACGGTAGGCCATAGGCCCAAGCAGAAAAACAGAAAGCAGGGGCTTATTAGGCTCACTATATTAAATCAAGGCTGCTTCTGTTCCATATTTACTGTTTTGGTCTTCAGGAGCTTAAGTGTGTCTAATACCCATGGTCAAATGACCACTAGTTTCAAAGTACAAGATCAATCCCCTGATCTGGGAGCAAAAGAATTGAGAAATAAAAATAAGCTCCTTGGTAAGGATCAAAACTGGTGAATACTTGAAATTAGTAAGATAAAAGATTACAAAAAAAATAGGAGACCACAGAGACAAAGGGAAACCACAAAGGTAGAGAAGGTTGTTCAGTGAAGAGATGGATCATCTCTCAGACTGCAAGGTCACTTGGCTGCAGAAACACTGAAATACTGGAAACAATGTCAGAGTGTAAGAAAGCAAAGCTTAAGGAACTAGAAAACCTGAAAAAAAGAGTACTGCTCACCTCTAGGTGAGGCTTTCCCGAAGAATGTCGCTTTGCTCAAAAGCAACAAGACATTTTCTAAGGAAAGAAAAAGCAATGGCAGTCACGACCAAGATCAGCACCAACTCCAGTCAGATACATACTCCAAGTCAGTCATACCAGGACACATCATAACTCTGAGGTCTTAGACCAGTCATGACCATGACAACACCCAGGAAGTTCAGAAAAAAACTCTATTTGTCAAAAAATATATATAATTAAAAATATATAATTAAATTGAATTTTCCACAAAATGGTATATGTTTTTCCAAAGATGCCACTGGTGGGATTTTTCACATTTTGGATGGAGCTTTTGGGTAGTAGGAGGGGAGAAAGTCAATGAAGACTCACTCATACCTTGAAGGTAAAGCGACTGGCAGGAGGTCCAGGTGCAGATCCCAGCTCTGAACTGGGGGTACCCACAGTGAAGACAGCATCCAGAAGGGAAGGTTCTCTCCATAGACTTTCCCCTTAATATTCTACAGGAAAAAAGATATTAAAGATAAAAGATAAATGGTTTTATTTCTCCCTCCTGAGAAATGGAAACAAATTTAAAGGCTTGAAATTTTTTTATGACAAGGGATTCTTGTCCCTGACCAGCCCTTACCATCCCACTGCATGGAGGTCCAAAGGCATGCTGTTCCTACCTGAGCTGATTTAGTGAACCCTCCAGCTTCTACACAAACTCAAAGGTTCTTTTTAGCCTTGTTCTTTAAAACACACAGTACATTTTCATATGAAAGCTTGCAAGCTCGGAGCAGTTTGCTCACCAGAGTTCAAGTCCCTGGCACACAGTTCATTGCAGCTCTAATGAAAAAGCACAATGATTGGGCCTGCATTGCTAAGATTAGACATTAGTGGCCATATCAAGAAGAGAAATACCTGCAGATTAGCACAGCAATTTGCTGCTCTAAATCTGAACCTTCTAATCTCTCTCTCTCTCTCTTTTTTTTTTTTTTTTTTTTTTTTTTTTTAAGTAAGCAGCAGCCCATGAATATGGGAAAAGAATTAAAACTACATTTACTAAGTGATTTCTAAAATACTCCAGTATGTGTTTTAGAAAACCGACAAGTCATTAAAATATAGTTAATAAACATTATTCAGAACTCATTGCCTTAGATTAACAGTACTTTAAAATCACAGGCACTCATTGGTTCAGTCAATGCACTGCTGCAAGTGTAACTCCAACTTGTGTTCATGCCTCCTTTAATTAAGCATCTAATGGGCAACTCAGAGCTTACCTTTTGAGCTTACTGCAAAAATATTTCTGCAATACTTACAAAAGACACTCCATCTTTGCACCCCGGCAAGTGAGTCCGTGCACAGACGTTGCTGTAAGGTGGTGTATGGGAAGAGGAAGAGCCACGCTTCCACATGTGTATTCAGGTGCTTTGAACATTTATTAAGGTTTGTTTGAGCCTAAATGTTGTTTCAGGGTGCAGTGACCCACCAGCTTTGCCTAGCATGGGCCCCCATCTAAAAGTAGTGCATCCTGTGCTGATCAGCGATATGTGCCAACAGTATGTTCAACCCGGGGTTAAAAAGGCATTTGCAATATCAGCCTTCCTAGTGGAATGAATTATATGTCTACATGCGTTGGCATGTAAAACTGACTGGGGTGTTACAAAAGACTGAGTAAGAAAATAGCGAGATAAAAGGCCGGGGACATGACTCCGAGTGCTCGCTGTGCACCCTGAGCAGCAGGGCTGCAGCCAAGCCACTGGCACCTAATGGCAAAGTGGAAACAGAAACACAAAGCAGGGCAAGATTTAAGCAACTCTGATACTGCAGATGAAACAAACTTCTTCAACACAGTGGTTCTGAATGACAGCCAATAGGAGAGCCTGGTCTCTTGCCACAGACCTGTTGCTGTTTTGGTGCTGGGCAAGGGGTTTGGTGAGCGCATTGCTGGTTTCGGAAGGGGCACGTCAGACTTGCTCTGTAACATATCCCTTTGGTATTTTTCTGTCCTTGCGCATGTTCTGAAGTTACAAATATGACAGAAGAGAGCTGAAACTGTGAAGGGAGTCAGTGTATTTAAAAAATGAAAACATTACTATTCATAGCCAGCTTAGTAATGTAGTTTAAAAAAAAAAAAATAATGGCCTAATCGAAATTACGTCCATCTAACTTAAGCTAAGCTAAACATTTGCAAATGTTCCTGACGACCATTTTTAACCACTTGTGGGATTTAATGGGATTTAATGGGCAGTTTTCTTTTGTTCTTTCTTTTCTTTCTCTTTCTCTCTTTTTTTTTTTTTTTAAATAAACTGTTTGATATTCAGATATGTCTGTAACCTGATGGATGGCTTTGATTTATGACATCTCTCAGACATCAGAATTCTGGATTTGAAAGCCAAACCATGAGGGAGATCCAGATCCTCCAACCAGTTTCCTTTTTCAGTCTTAAAGTGATTTGGAGTTCAAAGTCTTCCACCGACTCTCCCTTCATCCTGCTACTTATACAGGAGAAAGAATAGCACTTTGCACGGAGCAACTAAGATTGTCTGAATGATACCAGCAAAATTATGCTTGAAGGCTTTGAGGTGACTTTGATTAAGCCTCATTTGTCCACTCTGAGCCAGGATGCCATATTTTGGTGCCACAGAATACTCCAAAAAACACTGTAAACCTGAGCATCTTCTCCTTGCAGGACATCAGTCACCGCCACCATGGCTTGAGCATGCTTGCCCCATAGGGCCATGCAGAGCAAAGTAAAGCAAAGTAGAGCAAAGTGAAAGAAAACAAAGCAGACCCAGGAAGGGGAGCAGAGCAGGGGAGGGAGCAATGAGCAGGGAGTAACCTCCCCTTCAGCCGCTCAGCTCAGAGCTGCTTTAGCAAGAGGAGATTCTGAGACACACCATGCACACGTGAGGATGCTCAGGTCCCTTAGGGTCTTCCTGGAGCAAGACGGCCTGGAGAGGGCCAAGCCCACTGACAGCACATCTCAAGACCGCAGGGATATTTGGAGGCTGTAAGCAACTGTCCTGAAAACTACAAGGAAAATAACCTGTTTAAAAAAAAAAAAAAAAAAAAAAAAAAAGGGAAAAAAAATCCTTAGGAAGTGTGTATCGAGGTCTTGTTTTCCTTAGCCTACTGGTGAGGGAAAACTGCTGCCAGAAATGTAAGTATTTAAACTGTCTGTGACAGCAACAAAGAAAACGACTACTTTTGCCAGTGACCGAGGAGCACTCAGCTGCTCACTGCAAGCCAGAGGGATTTGCATCCAGCCCAGAGCTGGGAACACTTTTTGGAGCAGAAATCCCTCTCCTCAGCTGCCCCAGTGCCTGTCGCGCCAGGCGTGACCCAAACTGGGCTCAAAACTCCCAATTACACGAGCACGTTCCTGTCTGGATCTGTCACCTGGTCCCATGCTAGCGGGAAGGAAATTGGGGGGCGGAGGAGGACACGCTCAGCGTGGGGTTGTGGTCCCCGGCTTCCCCGGGTGGCTGTGGCAGCACGGGGTGCCGCTGCTTCCAGCGGGTGAAAACGAGCCATCAGCGCACAAATATGTGAAAATATTTATCGCCCACTCCTAGCCATGTTGAAAAGAAACCTGTTGTGGTTAAATGACTCGGTCAGTTCTTTGGGGATTTTCCGAAGTTTCCTATAAAAAGAAATCTGTGGGAAATGAATGATTGCATAATCACTAACACATGCCAATTCATATAAGCCTATTATCTTTTATGGCATTTTGTACTCTATTGTCCTTACTCTGGTGAATTGCTATCTTACAATTCTTTTTCCTATTAAATTATTTACACATTTTGCTCTCTCCAGCCCTTTTGCATCAGTAAGATACTTAGCATCCACATTAGGAAAGAAAGCAAAGACAAAGGGTCTCTTTTTCACATCATGTTTTTCCCACCTTCACATGAGTACCGAAACAACAGGCTCATTGAGAACAGGAGAGACCTCTTCAAATGAGAAGAGGCAATAATATTAGATGAGTCTTAAGGCCACAAGATTTTTTTTTTATTATTTTATTTTTCTTAAGTAATATACATTTTCACAGAGGCTTGTTTAGGTTCCAGGTAGAAATGACCTGCATTCGTAGCTTTAAAATTACATGGTCCCTTGAAAATGTTGAAAGTTGCCTACAGGTCATCTAAGAGCTTCTTAGAAATAAACCCCAAGTGTCTTAGAAGCCTTAATTACACTGTATTTCAATTGGATTCGAGTTACTAAAACACAGACTTTCACAGGAGTTTCAGACTTTTAAAAACTTTTAGTTTTTGGCTTTTAGGAGCCTGACCTTGCCTGAAAGCCAGTCAGGATTTCACCTTTAGAATTAATATTTAATCATGTTTCTGTGGGGATTTTCAGTTTTGCACTCTTCCCAGGAACAACTGGTTAAGAAATGTATGAATCACAGCTAAGTAGTTACCTTCCCAAAAGGTGTGGCCTCCAACACTGCTGCATTTTTAAATAAGTAAGGGAAAAGTAGAGAAAACTTGTGTGAATGAGAAGCTACGAGCTTTTTTTTTTTTTTTTTTTTTTTTACTCCTTAAAATGACCTAGATATTGAGAGCAATTATCTTGAGTTCTTCTAACAAAAGACCATTGGACAGAGCCCAAATTACCTGCAACTACGTTTAGATTAAACCAAGTTTAACAGGCAACCCCATGTTATCTTAACATTTGAGAGTGCACACTGAAGTGCAAAGATGGGTCCTATGGCAGTACACACAGAGAATAAACAGGCTATAGGTTCACTGAGTGAAGTTTCCTGTCCAAATTACATGGTAGAGTAGACATCCTTTGGCTACACCACTCTTACCTCTGCATGACAGATGACTCCACTTCTTCAGAGCAGATCTCCCTGACCTGTCCCCAGAAATGTTCAGGCAGAAGGGCTGGGGGAGTCTGGTAGCTGTTGGGCATGGTGACAATCGGTTGCCCATGTACTGCCCATGCTCAGTCACTCAGGCACTTCAGCAACACAGGGAGATTTCATTTTTGGATAAGTAGCAAGAAAGGGTAGCCTAGAGGTAAGTTTGGAGGTTAACGGAGGTCAGACCTGGTGATTCTGAAGATCAGGAAGCAGGCAAGCAATGATCAATTACTGAACAAGAGTGTGGACAGGAGAAATTTCTGTGGTTACACAACACCCTCTTCAACATGCAACACCCTGGTATTCTTGCAGCAGATCAAACAATTGCAACAAAAATGGACTGCAGCCTGCAGCTTTGTCATCTCTTTGACCATTCCCAAGATATCTGAGATATTCAAGTCTTAGACTACATTTCCCTCTGAACAGGAAAGCATTAACCAGAGCTCCCTACTTTATGTGGCACATTTAACAAGGCCTGTCAACCCCACTGAGTCAGTATGAAGAGTACTTCATTAACCTCTAACTATCAGCAAGCTTACCATGGGTACATCAAGAGCAGAAACATGCCAAGTTAACAAAAAAGTCCTTGCAAACCATGCCACGTTTTCAAATAAATAAGTGAAAGAGAGAAAGAGAGAGAAAGCGAGAAAGAGAGAGAGAAAATGAGAGCGAGAAAGAGAGGGAGAAAATGAGAGCGAGAAAGAGAGAGCAAGAGCAAGAGAGCGAGAAGGAAGGAAGGAAGGAAGGAAGGAAGGAAGGAAGGAAGGAAGGAAGGAAGGAAGGAAGGAAGGAAGGAAGGAAGGAAGGAAGGAAGGAAGGAAGGAAGGAAGGAAGGAAGGAAGGAAGGAAGGAAGGAAGGAAGGAAGGAAGGAAGGAAGGAAGGAAGGAAAGAAAATGGAAATGTTCTTGTCATTGTCTAAATGTTCTTGCTTTTACAGACAAAGACAGAAATTTCAGTCCTCCCTTACTATTCCATTTCTTTTAGGTGTTTTCTCCAATGTACACATTTCTCAACCTAGATTGCATTTTCTTTTAATTAGAAATAATCTTTAAAACTATTTGCCAACATTCACACCCTGCAAACATATGCTTGCTCTCAAGGGCTCCTGAGGACCTTCAACACTTGTCATCCTCTGCCAAGATCAACCTTTTCATATGGGCAGGAGCCCAGAAAAGTTTATGGACAATTATAAAGTGCATCCATCTTAAATCATTATTTCTCTGACATGCATTGGGGCTCAGATGGGGGGTCCACTCTCTTTTCCAGTTCCTGTGTCTTCTTCTCTTGATTCTCTCTTCAAATTAGATTTGCTCATATTTCTATAGACGTGATAAGATCTCCTTCAGTTCTACACCTTCCCATTACCTAGAAGACCAAACTAGTCAGTCTATTGGTAAAATTTTAAAGCATTTTATCAGCCTATATAATTTTATAATCATTTTGTTATTTTCACTTAAAAAATGTAGTTGATCAGACACCTAATGCTACTTAAGTGCACATAGATTTTTTTGTGGTTGAATAATAACATCTGTTTTGATTTTCCAGCCACAAAAGTGCGTTTAATCTGGCCTTCCTTTATTTGAACTTTTCACATCTGCTCAGGCCTGCTTCCCATAAACTAAATACCAGATCCTTTCACAATGTAGGAAATTTACCTGCACCAGTTGTCCCAGCTCCAAAGACTTCTTTATAGGAGCCAGATAAAAATGTCAAAAGACTAATAAATATAGTCTTAGTGCACTGTATATTTATTAAATGTTACTATTTATTTTCTCAGTCCCAAATGGTTGATATTCACAGGCCTAATCCTGCAAACCTTATTTTCATGAATGAACTCATTTACTTTTATTGAATGAAGAATGTTATAAGATGGTGCCCCATATTCCACAGAAAATGTAGAGATACACTTGTCTCCAATATGTTACAATATCAGCTACAAATTCAATCAATCAGAAACAATAGGGATGGTCAGATTCAGTGTGCTTTCAGCAACTAAAGGAAGCCATAAGAGGAATTTTGTATGCCATTTTCAAGGTTATCTCCAAAGACTTGGTTTATGAAAGGTTTGATTTATTGTAATCACTTCAGAGATGAGCAGTCAGTGGGCAAAACATATCAGACTTTTTTTTTTTTTTTAATTAATCATTTAGTTTCAACTTTAGCTGAGATTCCAAGACTGAAATATGTTTAGCTTTAAAAACTGAAGATGGAAGTGGTATGAAGTTTCAGTTAAAGCCAAACAGATGAAGGGTTTTGCCACTGAGGCATCATGAGTATCAGGCAAATATTAAAGATCACTCTTTAAGCTCAGAGTTAACTAAAGAAAAATTTTGTTCTGCTGATGTGACTAGAATGATATGAAAAACAAACAAACAAAAAAAAAACTCTCACCAGCCTATTCAAAATATCTTCATCTATTCAACATTTCTTTCCAGTGTTTGAAATATATGTGAAGAAATCCTACGTCCTTGGGCCCCATGCAGCTGAGGCCATGTCTGCAGCAAAGCTGCATTATTAGGCCACTTTCCTCAGACAGATAACTCAGCTGATAAGTCTTCAAAGCAGAGAAAGCACTTTTTGCAAAGCAGCTGAAAATGCAGTTTTTCTTGTCTCAGGGTACCAGGATCTCCTCTTCTCTTGTCCTAATGAGACAACATGGTTTCATTATTTTACGTTGTTTTAAATCTTTTACAAAACATATGCACTATGATTTCGAAAATCTCATAAAAAATCAGGTTTATCAAGCCAAAGTACTCACCAGCACCAGAGTCTAAAGTAGATGTATATAGGAAAGTACAACAAGGACCACAGTGGTTTTGGGAGCAGTTGAAGAGGAAAGGCAATATGTATGCACTGCCCTTGATTTACACCTTGATTTTCTCCTTCTGCACAAAGAATTGGAACTGCGTCATGATGGAACAGTTGTGAGAATCACAAAGAACTTAACAAGTCAGAAATGGATTAAAAAGCACTTTATGGCTTGTTAAAGAAATCCCCCTGTTCCTCAGAAGCATTTTTAGCATCTTATTAGCGGTATTTGATCTGACTAACATATTGACTAGTCATTTGAATAGGAGATGAATCCTTTTTGATGGATCACAAAGGGAGTATAAATTCAAATGAGGCACTTCTCCAAATTTTTATTTTAGTATAACCCCAAAGAGCCAATAACATCTGTAAAGGTTTTTTTCTGTGCCCCACAAAAGACTATCCTAATGATATTTTAAATCATGCATCTTTTTCTTCCTTAAAAGTAATTGTTGCATTTGTATTTAACTCAAGTAAAGGTGAGCTTGAGGTTCTCTTTTACCTGCTCTCTAAATGTCCGGTATGTATTTGGCTTATGAAATTACTCTAAGCCACTACATTCTTCAACATTGCTTTTAAACTGCATCTTTCATGGAAGCAGCACTTTACCATCAGTAGAATAAGCAGTCATTGTCTCATACAAAGAAGTTCACAGTTTGATGAATGAAAAATTAGAGAGACATTTTTCATATCAGAGAAATTTGCAATAAAACAACTCAGTTCTTTCCATTGATCTCTGATCTGAAATATTTGCAGTCTATTCAAGTATTCTGTCTGGGACTAGGTTCAGTGCCGTCCATATGGACATTTCTATGGAGTTTGTGGGCAGACCCACAATTCCCTAGCATTTGGAAAAAGCCAGAAAACTTGTTTCTAGTAATTTCTGAGCAGTTTTATGTTATCTAATTTTTTGCATTTAGGAATAAGTTGGAGACCTCCAGCTTATTTTGAAAACAGTAATTTATAGCTGCACAGGCATTATGATTTTACAGTGTTTTGATAGTTACGCCTTCACTATCCACATGGAACATTTAAAAACGGATTAGAAATCATTAGTCTCGGAAATATGAGGGATTCTCAGCCTAAAGAGGAACTCAGAGTGTTTGCAGGCTCAGTCTCTTTCTGCACCAAGGTATACTGTTTCATTAATGTATGATATTTTATTCTAGAAACAGGTTGAATTACGATTAAACAACCATACTGGAGTAAAAGTACTGGATTATAAATCAGGAGACTGAATACTTTGCCATAGGTACTCTTATTGACCTCGAACTAGTATTTAAGTTGGAAACCATTTTAAGTATGTCCCTTGTTATAATCTCCAATGAATTAGATCCTCATATGCAATTTCATCCTTCAGGCACAATAATAATCATAAATATAGCCTCCTACTTCATTAAAAGTCTTTCAATTTTTAATTTAAATACCTTAAAGTTAAAGATCAGGTCAAATCAAATCCTTGTACTTTCCACACCTATACCTTGAAATATGGGGAAGATAGACTCAATCCAGACCTTGCAGTAGGCTGTTAATTCCACAAGATGCTGACCTCAAGATGCTAGGTTCAGATGCCTACACTGATGAATGTCAGGTCCAAACCCCAATCTGGATCCCAAACTTGTGGTGTAGGCCCATCTGTACTTGAAAGCAACGTTCTGAGGAAAGAGGAAAGCTAAGATGAGGAAAATCTCTATTTAAATACAGCATACAACAGATTTATGGACCTAAGCAACTCCTTTTTTTTTTTTTTTTTTTTTCCCTGTGTAAAATCAAACCTACCACAGGATTTCCCGTCCATATATACCATATGCTTTTTCCAACTTCTTTTAAAATTCTTAGTGTCACAATACTCCAAAACTTCTGAGCATCTGCCATTTCTACAGGTATTATCTACTTTGCAAACCAGGCTGTAGTCAAGAACTACTTTTTTAATAGAAAAAGTGATTTTATTTATCTACTTTTACAGTATCATTATGACCCGTGAAAGCACTGTACACAATGAAACCCTTGGGTAACAGCCTGAAATACAATTAATTCTCTTAAATGACAAATGCATTTACTTCACTGTAACAAACTGTATACATCAGGTCAAGACGCATGCAAAACCAAGTCCCACAAACTGCCAGTGTGTGCCTTGCAGGATCTTCTGAGTACAATCTTCATTTAGAGAACAGTCCGCAGCACGTCAAGTAAAACACCAAAAACACTAAAGGAAACATATAAATGTTTGCAAATTCATTTTATGGATTAATGACCCTATATATAAGAATTGACATTTCCAGGACAAATCACTTCTTAATCCTACAAATATTTCAGCAGTTTTTGCTTACACCGAAGCAGAGGCAAATTTTTCCTTCTTCAGATCAAACGAGACCTAAAATCTGGGAAGATTTAACAGTAAAATAAAAACAATGGGGAATGTAAATGTTAACCATCTGCAATTGCTGTTACTGCTATTCCTTATTACGTGATATCTCTATCAATGGCATTATATTTTTGCTTTTGTTCTCTCTCACAACTTTTCAATCTATAATGGTTAATCATTGATAAACAAATACTTTGACTGACTTAAAAAGTGGCAATCATCTCCTCTAAATTTAACCGTGTAAAAGTCAAACACCTACTCTAAGCTACTCGTGAAGGCTCCTTCTATAGATAGTGGTGACAGATTGGCACTTTCAGATAGAGAGAGACATCCTACCTGTCTTACACACTTGTTTTAAGATGGGATTAATTACCCTCTGGAAGAACTTTCTTCTTTTCCTTTCCTTGGATCAACTTCAGTATCAAAGCAACACACCTGTTTTGTCAAGAAAAGAAAGGGAACAGAAGGAAAGGAAAGGAAAGGAAAGGAAAGGAAAGGAAAGGAAAGGAAAGGAAAGGAAAGGAAAGGAAAGGAAAGGAAAGGAAAGGAAAGGAAAGGAAAGGAAAGGAAAGGAAAGGAAAGGAAAGGAAAGGAAAGGAAAGGAAAGGAAAGGAAAGGAAAGGAAAGGAAAGGAAAGGAAAGGAAAGGAAAGGAAAGGAAAGGAAAGGAAAGGAAAGGAAAGGAAAGGAAAGGAAAGGAAAGGAAAGGAAAGGAAAGGAAATAAGCCCATCACCTGCCCCAACCTCCTGCCTTTAGGGCTGGATGTGAAGCAACTCAGGAGAAGCAAGGCACAAGAGATTATCAGACTGTTAGACCGTGTTGCTCTACCACAGAAACCATGGGGCTTGCTGGAGTTCCAGTCTTGGTGGAATTCCAATGACAGAAACGTTTTCCAGGCTTTGGCAGGAGAAAGAGACTGGCCAATAGCTATTCTCCGTCAGCAGGAGCAAAGCAAAACCAGCATCTTCCTTTTTTTTTTTTTTTTTTACATGAGCTCCAGCTCAACACAGAGAAGGACCACACACCAACCATTGCTCCAGGACATGAGCCTTAGGAGGCAATTCAACGGAAACTTCTAATACCCTTAAAATCATTCAAATGAAAAGATGCTGATGCTGATGAGGGAAGAAACATTCTTCTTGGCATCTCTCCATTTTAAATTCTGCTATAGTGACAGTATCTGGATTAGACTCCAGGACAGTATTTCTGAAACAGCAGGAACCCTGCTTACTGCATCAGTTTTAAATTATAAGCCTTCCAAAGATGTCAACACCACTTTCCTGGAGACTTTCCTGAAATTAAAATACTGAGCTTTTCCCCTGAGCCTTCACGGAGTCATATGGATCCATCACCCAATGCCACCATTTGTATTAAGATTTGCCTATGTCGGGTCACTGCTACGTCTTCATTTCTGCTCTATAGACAGCCCTGCTCTTTGATGTTACTCAGTCACTACTTCCTTTCCCTTTACTTTTATCTCTGTCCTGGCACTCTTCCTTTAAGCATCCTCTCTACCAGATGGTCTCCATCTCTCCTTCAGAAGTGCCCAAAATATTCCTACTGCCTCCTCTTGATCTTCCCCCAGCAGCAAACCTCTTCATCCTACAGAGCTCAAATACCAATGGATTTCTCCTCCTTGCTGCTCTGCATCTTTCTCACACTTTGAAAAAGAATTCATTGGAAGCAGCTAACCTCCAATCCTCATTATGCACGATGCACTCATTTATAAGAGTTTACCCTGGAGAAAAATTCAGACGGGATATATGCTGGTACAATTGCATTTTTTTCAAGTGGAAGCGCATCTGATGTCTGCATGCCGAACTGGCGCTCTAGTTTTAAACAGGAGCTCCAACTTTTTCATTTGGAAATCCATATGGATCCTTTAATCTGAAGGTCGAAACAGCTTTCATGAAAGATACTGAAAACAATGATACTTTATATTCACTAGCATAATTATATAAAGATGATTCAAAACTGTAGTATCATCAGAGGACTCAACAGCCTGTATTATGTATTTTTAAGATGGGGTTTAAAGACTGTAAGATGAGCCTTCAGAAGTTTAGAGAGGAAAAAAAAAATCTTGTCACAATTTATATCTCCCTAATAGGTCACTGAAACTCTGAGAATAACAATTGCTTGTACTTGCAGTTGGCAGTGCACTATAATCAAGAATAAAGCTCTAGATATTTTTGTGGAAGTATAAGCACTTACTAAATGCAGCATAATAATGTATTATATATTATACAAACACAGCAAAGTGGGATTTGTGTTTGTGTCTTTGCAAAGGAAAAAAGAACTCTGAAATGACCTTCTGTTCATAAGTTGCTTTGAAAAAGGCTTGGCCTGAAACCACTTGACTACTATTGATATAGCCTGGTTTTGTACATAAATCTTAAATATAAGCATTGCTTCAAAACTAACTAAGCAATCACAAAGCTTTCCTTTTCAGATCCAATTGCCTTCAAATCCTTTACTGAAGTCCCCTTGGCGCTGTCACTTCAAAATCAGAATAATGCTGTATAGTGTTTCTTCGTTTCAGTAAAACAAAAGCCTTATTGAATAAATATGTGTGAAAATGCTGCAAACAAAACCATCTCAGCAGACACCACCTGACTTGCTCCTAGTGACCCTCCCTGGTGTCCCACATGGGCTCAGCACTTGACTTCTTGTCATCACAGCACTGTTCAGTTCCATTGCCTTTGTCCTTAAAAATGCAACAAATCCCACTTTTTCCTTGCAGAAACCTGATGGCAGGCTTTAGACATTAAGGAACAGCAAGGTGACCTAAGATTTCCATATGCAGGAAACTGATGATCAAATAGTATATCATTTTTTAATCTGCCCTTTCTATCTTGAACATATCAAAAATCTTGTGGTTCTGATAGTCCCTCAGCTCTCAGCTTTGTAAGGAGAGCTTGAAACGCTACTCTGTTGACACGTAAAGGCAGAATGAAAAAAATAGCAGTATTTACTATATTGTGTCTCATTCTGCTCTGAAAAAGGATGACTCAAGAATGTTTTTGTTTTTTCCACACATCACCTTCCAACATATCCTACACTTCCCTGTAGTTAAAGCATTAGCTTAGCTCCATAGATCCCATTACTGCACTAAGACAGCAGCACATGTCACAGTCCTGGTGCTCAGGCTCAACTTCTTCTGTCCCTGCCATCACAGGGCCATGGTCTTAGGTGTCCAAGCGGGACACTTCAGTGGGAGTCATGCTGCAATGAGCTTCACACTTTTGGGCACCAGCTGATGGCAAAAAGTGCATAGCCCTTCTGGTTCACAGCTGACTGTACCAGACAACTACCAAGCACAATAAGGTCCTCTGAATTAGGTTTTCTTTCAAAATGCTTCTCGTTTATTAATTTACTACAACCTTGTATTTTACTTTGCTATCAAAGAGCCTAGATAGTCCTCACAAGCACAAAGAATGTCAGAAGAAACTATACTTTTGTTAGACGGTGAGATAATAGGAATTTGCAGCTGTGAAAGGCACATTTCAATATGTTTGTACTAGAAGGCAAGACTCGTTATTTCTATTTTTGACTCATTAAGTCCATTTAAAAAAAAGTACACAAAGTAATTACTAAAAAGCACACCTTCATGAATATGGAACAAAGAACAACAAGTGAGCTGTTTATAACAAATATGAAGTGTGTAGTTCAAATACTAAGAATGAGAGGGACACCAAGTAGCCAGAAAAGATTCTGTTTTCTCTTAAAAGTTTAGAAATATCCAGCCAGGATGACAGTGTACAAACTGATAGTCAGGCTGAGCTAATGCACTTTCATCTCATCTGTATACAGGGTGGTCCCAACCCTGCCTAAAGCCCTGGTATCCCTGTATCTGTGAAGCTAATGTTTTGTGTGTGTGTGCTTTTGTTGTGTTGTGTTTGTGGGTTTGTTTGTTTAGCTTTTTTTTTTTTTTTTTTTTTTCTAAACCATCCACTTCCATAAGCCCAGACAGGTATTGTTGCAGTGCAAATCAGCTGGCCCCAGTAAGGGCAGGGTGATGAGGGTGGCCTTCCTTCTTCCTCAGCACTTTCACTTCATGATGGGACAGCTATGAACACTGGATGCTCCACATTTAACATCCATGATGTGCAGCAGACATTCAGCTTCTTGCTTCTAGAAAGGGCAGATAAAAAAATAGGTGAATGGACGCTACAAATTGCAGTAGGGTCAAGCTCAGCAATATAGGAGATTAGACTAGAAAGAGGCAGAAATAATTTACCCACAGATTAGAAGCAGATAAATGAGTGAGAGAGAGAAGGAAGGAAAACACAATACAGAAAGGAAGATAAGAAAGAAGCTCTTCATCTTATGTATGGGAACCAACTGCTGCGTATGTATTTCCTATGTAATTTTTGTATCTATCCCCAAGTTGTTAATCTGAAACACTTCTCAGGAAGTAGACCATCTATTTAATTTAAAATGTTGTCTGGAACACCACGGGATTTTCAGATAATTCAGCTATCATGCTGGACCTCAATCTGTGCAGCATAAGGGTTATGGCCCAGATTTTCACACCTAGATGTAGATGTAAAGTAAAGCTCAAGTAAAGAAATCCTGGGAGTTTTGTCTAAGAATTCACACTTTTGAACCCTTTGAATCTTTTGTATTTGCAAGAAAATTACATTCCTGTAAGATAACTGTTTACTGGTTATATCAAAAATAAAATTTGAGCCCAGTTACATATGCATTACTGTAAGGACATACAGTAGTCCACCACAGTTACCAAGGGTAAGCACATACTAAGCCCAAATGTAAAGGCCATTTCCAATGTAATTAACATAAAAAAGAAGAACCTGTAAAATAAGGTGACTGCTTGTTCATCAATTAACAGAACAGCCTGGTGGGAACATAATATGTGCATTGTTCACACGTGGCAAAAGTTTGCAAGTGGTTGTATCCATTACAAGGTGAGGGCTGTGTTCCCAGTATGCATGTTTTCATCTGGCCTTAGACTTAAAAATAACAGTAAAAATCAAACACAAACAATTATTTTCATTCTTTTGGGATTTGGCATATGTGCTATAACAGACATAGATGGAAACTTCTAAAATAAATTAAGGAATGTACTTGTCAGTTTATTAATCAAAGTTTACCTGCTTCACATTACACAGAGACAAATTAAACAAGCTACCATGGTACTCAGAAAACATCTGCTAACAAAGTCAGAAGTAATGATAAACAAACTTGAGTTCCCTTTGTGGTTGATTTTCATCCAGCTGCATTTAATTATAAAAGAGCTATCAAAGAAAGCTCCCCATTAGCAGCTAATTCAGAATGACTTCAGAAGAAAATCCCAGAGCCTCCAGTGATATCTCTCCAACAACTTTCTCATCTCTGCAAGTGATTGAGAAGAGCTGAATTAGACCAGTTTAGTGATCAGTCCTCCTACTAACTGCCAGAGTAAAGTGAAGATGATATATCTTTTCAGTACCTGAGATTGCCTATTTTCAAAGCACTCTTAGTGGTAGGACCTATAAGACCTACCAGACAGATCTATGTCACATGTATCAGTGCCCATGAGCAATACAAAGATAATTCTAAAAATTGCTGGGCGCATTTTCTAAAGCAGAGCATCTGCTTATGTTGCTAAGAAAGTGAACAAATTTGTTGTTACAAGCTTTTTTTTTTAATAAAGTCTCATTAACTTCAGTATTTTTCACAGTGAAATTAAAGACATAGTCATTTATGAATATCTAATTCTGGTTTAGATCGATCAGGATTTTTCCCTCTGAGGTAGCTAGAGATGTGCAGAGTCCCAGAGTGGTCCTCTGAACAAGCATAGCACACCTGAATATTATTAAAGCATAGCAAACACTTTTTTCTTAAAAGAAAAACAAAATAACATATACATCAGTGTTTCTCTGGAACTCCTTACATCGAGAAGTATTAGTAATCCTATAAATAGTTAATCTATGTATTGAAGCGAAAAAGTGAAAATTTTAAAATATCCAGAACTATGAGCAATTACTACAAAATTCCATAAAGTCCAGCAATAATCACCAACCCTCAAAAGGTTCTGTGTGCACAGCTCTTCAACATACAAGCAACTTGTAGCGTATTGCTATTGGAAGGTTTGGATGATGGCAAAGAGGCGAATATCATAAAACATCAAATTATTTCTTTCCTCATATTCTTTTTCTTTAAGACAGTAATGGGTGATTCTATCCTGAAACCAGGCTGCTATCTGGCCAGCAAGTAAATATGAAATCAAAAACCCTGTGTGCCAGATCTGCACAGCTGTATTTGTGCTTCTGCAGCTCCCAGAGGAAAGCACACCACATGTCGGTTACTTGACTTAGGGTGGGTTGGTGAGGTGTAAGTTAAAAGGGCAGCTGTACACTCTGGGAAATTTTCCAGATTCATTTTCTACCAATTGCTTTAACAATGCCACAAGCAGTGATGAAGAGGTAGGGATGCTGGGTAACACAGGTAGAAAATAGAAAAACTTTTCCTACAGCTTACTTCTTATTTGGTCCCCAGGCTCTCTTGAAAAATCTGTAGGCACTTTATAGAGGATTTTTTCCCTGCAAGAATAAAGGGGTTGGCTCCAATTGCTGCTATTCTAAGAGGTTAAGGAAAGAAAAGGCATTATTATATATCCACATGGTAATCAACCAAGGTCTCATGCAACTATTGCTGTTGATGTGGTTCTTTCTGGCTCTTCTAGAAAACCGCCTATTGGTGTACCTGGCCTAGAAGTTTGAGAGCTGAAGCAAGAAAATGATAACACACTTTAACAGACCCTTTGTTTATGTAAACATCCATCCACAATCTGTGTCTGATGGGGTGAACATACGGCTTTAATTTTACCCTTGGCACATGGATCAAACAATGTTGCCAATATCTATTGTTCTCCTCATAACAATATGCCTGGTGGTTTCAACATATCCTCTCCATTAGCTGGCTTCAGATCAAGCATTACTGTGTATGTGCTTGTGTCTTCATAAAACTGGAATATGGATTTTTTTCCTTTGTACCAAATGTGTAAGAAGGAACACAGTTGAGAATGGTGGTCAACCGTCCCTGTGAGTCATGAGAACAGCTCGCTTCAGATCGCATAGCGGAGCTGGCAGGCGGGTGTGGAGAAGGGGTTGGTTTGGGCTTGCAAATCCCCAGCCGTATAGCTTAGGTTTTTCAAAAAGCAGAGGAAGCAGTGAGTCAGATCTTTATCCCGTTTTATCTGGGCTTCAGCAAACCTTTCTGGATTTGGTCCATCTCTGATCTACACCAGCCCCGCTCTGGAGCATGGACTAAATAGGTAGCTGTAAGAAGGGTGTGGTTTTTTTTGTTGTTGTTGGTTTTGCCTCCCTTATTTTTGCAATTTAACTTCCTATTTGCTGTAGAATACCATGCTAATGCTCTTTTTCTTTTATTCAGTATTCTGCTTCTGTAAGGCAGTGCAACTGAGGAGCTTGGGATCTGGGGAACGGCATGAGGAGAAACCTCAGACAAGCTCCCTGTGCCAGAGTAGCTTGTCATCTCTGTGCTAATCTTCCCAGCTCCTGCCTCGGCCTCTGGACCAGCAACACTGCTTTCTTATGTTTCCAGCAGCAATCAAACTTGACGTTTCTCCCCTACATTGTGCTGCATTCCAGCCTCTATTTCCAAATGTTTGATCCAAAATTCATTTAAGTCAATGGAAGAAATCTCTTTGCCTTGAATGCACTTCGGATCTGGCAACTTATCGCACCTGAGCACCAATGCCCCATTTATATTTCCTAAATTAGTATTAGTGAAGATACAGCCTGGTACCATTTTCTCCACAGTGAAGAACCCTCACAGATATCACTAGTAAAGACAACAGTTATATTTGGGCCATTCTGGGAACTTTCTCTACGGTCAATTATTTATTTAATCCTTGACATTTTGCTTTCTGCAAGACGATGTTCAAGAGGAACCAGCTGCAAAAGTTGAAGGTGCCCCGGCCCCGGCCATTTGTCGTGCGCAGAGCAGATAGCTGCAGCCGTGGGAGGCAGCAGACCGACGCCGTTGGGTGCTCCGGGGCCCTGGTATAGCACAAAAACGCAGTGAAAGCTTGCAGAAGTGCTGGGGAAGGAGGCAGCTCTGGGAGATAACACGGTCGTGATTAACATCACCATAAATAGGGATCTGCAAGCCTTTTTTTTTTTTTTTTTTTTTTTTCCCATGCTCTCATGACACTCCTCCTCACTGGAAGTAGTAATCTTGAAAAGCTTGGTTTTTGATTCAGTATTTCTATTTTTTTCCAACTGCCCCATCTCTCTCTGATTCCCTCTGACTTCAATGCTTTACTTTTTGAATGTGCTGAATCTAACTAAGCCCAGGACTTTAAATGATTTCACTGCCCCTGCAGTGCTACATACCGATACAGATAGATATCTTTTAGGTTTGCTTTTATCAATGCTAATTTTATTTCCTTCTCACATTTGCAAGCAGAGAGCAACTACAAGGCTTCCTGTGCATCACAGGCTACAATTTAAGGAAACTTTAAGAAAAATTATTCTAGATACTGTTTGTGCACTCATTTACATGCAGCAGTTTTCAATCTCATTGCTACACATGTGCTTCAGCTTGTTCTTAACTGTCAGAGAGCTAACATTTCTATATAAATGGGTTCATTAAGACTATGAAAATGTAATTATCACTACTATGCAGAATGAATGTATGTTTTTCTGCAGTAATGGCATGGTAAGAGAAAGAAAACAGAGGTAAAAGAGACTTTTTTTTATTATTATTTTTTTTATTATTATTTTCAGAATCAAAAGAGAAGGCCACAGCATTTCTGCAATTGCTCTAAACTCACTGGAATGCCTAACAGAAACAGTCAAGTCATAACAACACATGCCTGCACCCATCTACAAGCAGAATCCTTCAGAGAGAAAATCAGGTAGTTTCAGATAGTTTCTGTACTTTTGTACTTTTTCTTTTTTTTTTTTTTTTTTAATTTGAGGGGCTCAAGCTAAATATAAAGAATTATCTCCCCCCCACAAAAAAAAAAAAAAATAGATACCTTTGGGAGGTGGGGAGGAGACTGCGTGTAGCCAGGAGCATAGGCATCTATTAGGGAGGAAGGGGGGGAAATAATGCTTTAACTTTTAAATTGTCTAATATCTCAGTTGTTAATTTATCATAGAATTAATTACCTTACTTGAAGGTGCATTCATTGACATGATATTTTGTGTAATCTTCTATTGTGTATAAAAGGGTAATATGCTATGCTATAAATCTTAGTTGTGTTACTGCTTTAAATAGCATCTAATCAAGATTTTTTGACAAATGTAACTGTAAACTGATTGCTACTTTTCTGCCAATACTTTATGTTATGAGTTTCTCAATTTTACTATCACTTTGGCTTCATACTGAAATAGCAAACTATAATCAGAAAAATCCTTTGGTCTCAAATCCAAGCAGCTTAATCCTTCCTGGCCATTGTCCCATTAGGTACAAGAACATACCCTGAGTTTCAAGGCAGTGAAAATCACGAGTCCAATAGTCACCACCAACACGTGGGTCAAGCACTTCACTCACCTCTCCTATCTATGTCCAGCTTACCCTCAGCAGCCGCTGCAGCTCTGCTTGGTATATATTTGAAAGCACCCATGTAAAAGCATTTCTAGCCAAACATCCCTGGTGAACTCCAAAAAGGACCTGTTATTGAGGGAAATAAAGCAGTATTAAGCCAAACTAAAGTGAACATTGGCACATAGCTAACATAACATTGTCAACAGCATCTCATAGTTTAATTTTAGCGGGGAAAATATGGCATCTCAGATACCATGATATGGGTGTTTGTTCACAGCCACTGTACCTGTCAACTATTATTATACTGATGCTGCCGTGTTCCCTGAACTGTTTTGATTTCTCAACAAGAAGAGAATTTTCTCTGATGTGCCATCTGTAAGGTACCATTTACCAAAGGAAAACTTTATCTCAAATTTTTAATAATTTTCAGTCCATTCCAATAAAATCTGATATATTTTTATAATACTTACAAAATAATAGCAAATGTGACTCACCACATGTGCCACTATTTCATTTGATATTACTCTTCTCCCACTGACTTTTCTTTCCAGCACAAAATGCAACTTAAATGTCAACTTGAACTAAAAAAGTTACATTCCTGTGGAGATTGCTGGTATCTCATGCAATCTCAAATAATTCAACTGCTTTCCACTCCTTTAACTTCTTTCTTCTATTTTAGTAGCTCATTGTGCAGGTTCTAAAAATAAAAAATGGTGGAAGGGAGAGTAAACTGTTTGTTTACATATAAGTGACAGGACAAAATGTCTTTTTATGCCTAAAAAGGGATGGTCCCAATGCATCACAGGGTCCAAAGTTCATATATCAAGTATACTAGCACACACTGAAGGATTACCATGTCTCCAGCAAACCTATTGGCTAGCTAAAATGAGGAATATAAACCAAGGGGGAAAATGGTAGGAAAAAAAAAATGTGACAAGGATATTTATTTATATTTAACATCCTCTTGCTGATCAAGTGCATAGACAGCAGGGATGTCCATGACACAGGAAAGATAGGTCTGCTTTGCTCTTTCAGGAGACCTCATGCTTAGGAAATTCATTGAAGATAAAAATCATGATGGTATTTGGAGTCTTAGATTTGGATTTAAGACTCACTGGGTCTGCACAAGGAGCTGTTTGCACACTCCACAAGCTTGTCTTTGATCAGTATAGAACCACCAGCAATGGGCCCCACCAATGCCAGAGGATTTCCCTTCTGTGCCATGGCACACAGGTTATTATCAGCTCAAGCTCACTTGGGTAGTCAAGAAACAGTGATACCAACCAACAGCCCCACATTAATGCTGGAGTCCAAATCCCTTCTTTCATTGGTAAATTTATACACCTGCCTTTTCCACTTCCTTAAAAATGCCCTGTTCACCAGTCCAGAGAGTTTTTTCTGGCCTAAGGACTATTTTTCCCATCATTTCCCAGGGAGAGTGCTGAATGGCATTCTCCACTTCCTGCAACACAGTAAAAGCAGCATGGGAAACCTGGAGAACATAGGCATATCTGCTGACATCAGACAGATATCAAAAAGTTTAGTGTTGCAAAGACTAAAGCCTGAGATTTAGCTGTTATCTCCATGTCTTAGTTTACTAAGCAGCATATTATTTTACATAATGCTGCTATAAAACAAATGCTTTCCAGTTTTTGAGGACATACAGATTAAAGATGGAAGCATGAAGTTTCTGCATTATTGGTATCATAGAAAAAAAAAAAATCAGATTGAGCTACTTAAAGAGAAATAAGACAACAAGGACTTTGGTATTAAAAGTATAATAATAATAATAATAATAATAATAATTCACTCCAAATTAATGTTGAAAGGATGGAATTGTCTTAGTCTAAATACAAATTTAGGCTAATTCATCTGCTGCTGTCATGTAACTTCAGCAGCAAGCAGGTTAGGACAACATTAGTTCCTCAGCTTTGATCCATTCCTGCAGAAAAATCCATCCACTTACAGTGAATAGGGGATGATCCTGCAGGAAATACTTTTAGGTTACTTTTTATTGCTCAGTAAATCTGACTCTAGATTTGACAAAGACAGATGAATTTAAGGTTCTCAGTTCTGCTTAAACCTAGAGCCCCAAAATGGGCTATATCACTGTATGTTGAGTGAGGTTTCTGATCAGACTTGCACCAGTTAGTGCAGTTTGATGAAGCTTCAGGAAAAAGCACTTTCCCAAAGTGAGCAATGTGTGTGCTGATAAAGCTCATGTTTCCTTTTTCAGCACAGACATTAAATTTTCTGCCTTTACATTTTGCCTTACCAGGCTAACTTGTCCCAAGACACTGCTGCTAGAAATGATGCACAGAGATTCACTGGTTGTGTTTGAAGGAGTAAAAAAATTAAAATCCAAAATAAAGATAATTAGTGCAATTCTTCCTACAGTAAGTAGATTTAATTCACCTGTTAAAATAAAATATAAAAAATAAATAAATAAATTTTCAGCATGCTCAACTCACTAATGCACTGCTCTCAGCTTAGCATCTCAGCATTCTGATGATCCCATAATCAGCAAAGTCAGATAAACACCAATAAATCAAACCCAGTATGTAACTGCTAGGCATACATCTGATGTCCCATTTCAACCTCTTCAAGTCTGTGAAGAGGGCAGCTCCCCTGCAGCCCTGTAGTCTCCAGGATGCCTCAGATCAGGGCTTTGGAGGGCTGCTCCACTGCATGGGTGGATGAAGAGCACCCTATACAGCTGCATTTACCTCGCAGAGGTGTTGGAGGCCGTAATTAATTACTGTTTGTAGAACTCGTTGAGATTGTTAGAGAAAGGCACTAGAGAGAGAGTGGTGTTATAAATTATTACACTTGAAAACATTCAAACTCTTCAGCTTTCCACCGCCTGCCTTCTCACAAACTTGAAGCATTTCCTTTTCTGCTCCTGAAACAAAATTTGCCCTCTTGACACGCACAAACCATTAGAAAGGCTGTATTTACAAGCACCTAACAGTATTTTCTCAAGTTTATTTTGACATTGACTTTTAATCAACTTGATGATGATTGAAAAAGCTAGGCCAATGTTTTGCTAAAAAGGAATATTAAAAGTACATTGATTGTGTCTACAAAGATATGCAATTAAAAAGTATGAGTCAAGTGCTGTTATTTAACACTTGACTTTACTTATTTTGAACTCTTGTGGCCCTGTTGTGTACACGGTTAAATGTACAATGCTGTGTGTTTCAAGTAAATCGGCTGTAAGCAATTTTATATTTTAATGAAAATAATTACAGTTTGAGTAATATGAAGTGTATCTGAAGTGTAACCCCCGATGCTACTTCCTCAGAATTAGCTGTGATATAAATTATCATGATTTATTATGGTTACTCTGTGCTTTATGTGTTTGTAGGGGATCCTGGCTAGCAATGATGATTCTTAAGTAACAAAGAATTGCATTTCAAAAGCAATTTTTTCTTGGATCTCATCTGTAATTCTTCTACAAAAGCGATATGATTTAACTATGCTGCAGTATGTGATATTGCAAAGATGGCATTATTGTGCTGTCATTTTGACAGCTTACTTTAATTTACACCATTTAATGGATGAATACTTTTTTTTTTTTTTTTTTTTTTTTTAAATCTGGTGTTATTCTTTCTTAATATACCATATGCCATCGATCCCACATGCACTTCTTTGCATAAGCACAGCAAATTACATAGTGGTATAAAGCAATGTATGTGTCATATACAGCCTATCTTTTGAGTGACACATCAGAAGCTGAGGCCCTGTTTGTTCTTCAAGGATACCATGGATCCTATGACATTTCCGAGCCCCAAGCTATGTTACACAATACATTATGTACTGATTGGCATTTGTCCATCTCAGAGATGGGCACATTTCAGATACACCATACAAAAATAAATGCATGTAAGTCATTTGCCTTGGTAGTAGCAGCATTATAGAAAGTTTAAAGATTATAATAATTACACTACTGCAAAAGCTAATATCTGCAGCAGCTGGTTTCAATTGTAACCACTATTTTAAAAATTTTTGTCAAACAAAATCTTTTCCAGTTCCCTAAAATGTTTTGCCAGCTAATGTTAAGTACGTACTCATCAATAGGAGCAAAGGTTGGACAATCACTCCCTTTGTCTTCTTTTGGGGAGGGCAGCTGCATAATCCCTGTCAGAGTGGTTACAGGCTCACCTCCCAGGAGGACCAAGGATACACCAATCTCTGGTCCAGGGCTGTCCTCTCCTTAATCATACATGTACACTTCTCAGACAGAGCTTCTACATTCAAACTCTTTTATTCAGGAAACATCCTTCAAAACAAACAAACAAACAAAAAAGTCAGCAGCTCAGGCTACTCATATTACAAAATGCTTCAGAAGTTGTGCACCTACATGGGATGTTACTAAGTCCAGGAGAGCAAGTACCCCTTCTCAGGAGGATATATTAGCCTAGGCTCACATACAATATGAAAACATCTACACGGCTTCCACGTCACACATCCTTTTATCTACCTTATTTGAGCCTGTCCACAAAAACTCTGTTGATGCTCCCAGTAGTTCCTGTAATCCTCTGTAGGAGTCATCACCTCTGAAATCTTCAGCAAATATGCTGTGGGATAATCTCTCAGTTGGGGAAAATTTGATGGTGAGTTTGGGAAGAAGTCTGACTTAAGAAAAAAGTAATTGTAATTTGGTAGTTGGGTGGAAGTCCAGCTGATGATACTCTAAGAAATTAGCTTTACTTAGTAGAGTTTTGTCTATTTTACAAGCACTTTTAAGAGTTAAAGAAATTAAAACTATAACAAGAACAAAACGGAAAAGATAGTCTAGGCATTCCATTCCGTTTTCAAATATTATTTTTGGACAGAAATGCTGCAAACAAATATGCAGTAATAACTAAAGATTTTAAGTGGGAGATATCCAAGGTTGAAAAGGATTTTGTTGACATGAACTGAAGAAATACAGCATACCTTTATACTTAGTTAGCTCTTTGATGTTATACATGATACCCAGTATGGCATTACAACCAATAGTACATGTCATAAAAATACAGAGATTCCATGTGGAGTAAACCTGCAGTGAATTAATACTTCTGTCAAGGTGTATCCTGCTATGTATTAAGCCTTTCTTACTTCAAATTCCAGCTCACACATTCACTACACTATACATGACTAAGAATCTGCAAACATTCCAGCAAAACCAGGAAAGGTTTTATTCTAAATTACACCAGACTGACTACCATACATTTGGAATAGGAGAACATGAGATGTTTAAAAATTATGTGCTTATTCATAAATGTTAATTGTTGTGGAAAAATAAATAATTCACTTTTTTTTTTTAAGCAAAGGTGGTAGCCAGGATTTCATCTCTGTCACCTATGAAACTTTTAGGAGTTTTGTATGAGCAGAAATGAGGTATTTGTATATAGTCAAGAAACAGATATTGACAGCTGACACATACTTACAGATCCTACTGAATATTATCAAGAATTTAAATTATCTTCAGATGCCTATTAAGAAAGCTACAGACCGCTGAACTGTGGATCAAACTGAGACAAACAGAAGAGATCTTTCAGATAGGATTTAGGATTTGCATTGGGTTTTTCTATGGGAGTAGAAAAGTTACACCTTTTAAATCTCTTTTAAATCAACCTCACAGTGAAGAAGGAGCAGTGAACACCAGCTTGCTACCTCTCCAATTTAAGAACAAATTGAAGAAGTTTACAAAGTTGGACACATAGCCCTTTGGACTGCAGGATACCAGAGAACCCTCTGCAGTATCAAGCAACAGATTATCTTACCTTCTGCCTGCAAAAAGACACAGAATCACAGAATTTCTAGGTTGGAAGAGACCTCAAGATCATCGAGTCCAAACTCTGACCTAACACTAACAGTCCTCCACTAAACCATATCCCTGAGCTCTACATCTAAACGTCTTTTAAAGACCTCCAGAGATGGTGACTCCACCACTTCCCTGGGCAGCCCGTTCCAATGTCTAACAACCCTTGCTTACTGGTGTGGAAAGGGGACTTGCCTGTCTTTGAGGTAGATCTCACATCCTACTATTCCTATGGAAGAAATAAAATAAAAATTAAAAATAAAATAAAAAAATAAAATAATAAAAAGAATCCCAAACCACCCTTTATAAGGTATATTTCTGACACTTCTACACATATTTCATCTGCTTTCAGGGTGGGAATGGAATGTATTTTTATGGAAAAATACAGCAGGCTTAGAGATCCTGATGGAAAGGAGAGGGCTTCTGGACACTGAGAAAAACATTCAAGCAGACTGGTACTGTATCAGATTTGTTTCTGATGGATTTAGTTGGTTAGCCCTCTTCCTCTTTTCATACGACACACGCACACTGATATAAAAACAGACACATATGGACACCAGCATATAGGCAGAAAACGCCAGATCAGATACAGTAAGAGTAAATTTAAGAGGTTATAAATGTTTTTTCCGTAATAGTATGTATTCAATATTGTCACTAATTCAAGAGTCCACAGACATAATTTGAAAGCTTTTCTCCTCTCTTTATGCGATCATAACATAATGAAGGAAAATCATTTCAATTCAAAGTAGTAATGACTTTGCTGCATTGTCATTAGAAGGTGATTAAAAAGGCAAAACAACTTGCATTTTGAATCTCTAGGGAGAACCACTGTCATACTGAAAATTAGTCAGAAAGGTTCATTCCTGCCATTAGGTCACAAAGAGGAACTTTTTCAGTGGGGAGGAGGACAAGGCAAACCATGATTTGGTTGGTGCAATGCGTACTGCCCGTTGCATTAAAGGGGAGACACAGGTCTTGTGAAATTATCTTATGCTGTATACCTTCAAAGATGTCTCCAGCCCCCTCTTCATAGTTTCAAACACAATTCTAGCATTCTACATTTGCAAAGAGCCTGCCACAGAAGCATTTTGTTCAAAGAGATGGTGAGATTTGCTTTATCAGATAATGCTACAGCCCTATTTAATGCGGAAAAAAGACACATCCTTAAAAACATTCCAAATTTTGTTTTTATGCCACCCACATGCACACTCACTACTTAGCCATCTTGAAAGACAGAAATGTGTGCTTCTTCTGTGTGCTGCAGACCATCCCTACCCCTCGCTCTGCTGCTGGAAGTCTGGAGGAATAACACCGTCAGCCGGTTGTTCAGCAGCCGCTGCGAGGCTGCCAACTGCACGCAGCCGGATTTCCCCAAGGCCTCCCTTCCCTTTTCGGCACAGCGCTCGGCGCACAGCACACTGAGTGCCTTTTGGGTGTTCGGCTCAGTGAAAAACCTGGCCACAAGATTGAGAATCAAAGGCACCGTGCTGAAAATCTGGCACTTGCTGAGATGTCGGAGTACTTATGGTCAAAATATGGCCATAACCACTAAAACATACCGTCACTGCTCGTAATCAGCAGTACTTGCTCACACAAATAGTTTCATTGACTTCAGTCACAGGAAATACTAACTTCATCTGACACTGGAAAGCACTTCTAAGACCCAGAAGACAACAATAGCATAAATATTATTAAGACAGAGCTATCTTTGTCCAGCAATTAAGCTTGTATCACCACAACCTCAGCGGATACAAACCAGAATGAGCATTACTTCTGTAAATGCTTCTGCATCACCTCACAAGTTTGGGGAGTGAGAGCTGGGCTTCTTTTATTTCCTTAGAAAAAAATAAAGAAGCAATGAGTTGGTGAAGGGAAAGATGGAGATCTCTATTGGGGTATAGTAATATTTGCAAAGTACAGAGCAGTCACACCATCTTTTAAAAATAAACTTATTACAGCTATATAATATATAGCTTTGTTCACACAATCATGATACTCAAAATTTACATTTTAAAAGGAAAGCTCTAGGACAGTTCCTTATTAAGGGAATGGCTCTATCACATCAGCTAATGGACCAACATGAACCACTAGCTGGGTGATAGATATACTTCTCAACAAGCATATGCTCAAGCATTTGCTTATAAAGGTCTTTTGAACATAGTCTGGGGGTCCTGGGTTAGACCAGACATAGCAGTCTTACAATATTTTCTTAAAGTATTGCCCAGCCTTGGAAACACAGCTTAGTGTCTTGGACTCTTCTCATAAAGTGAAAGGGGCCATGTGTCTTGTAAAGACTAGCCCCAAGGGAACTGAGGTAAAGTATTTTTGTAGCCTTAACACAAATTTTCCTTGTGTTTATGGCTTCATTATTTTAGTGGGTGTGTTATTTCAGTGTGTTTTTCTGCTACTTATTTTCTATCTTTTTTACTGCTCCTTTTTTTTTCTGTCTTTTTTAAATTGGGAAAATGGACTCAACAGATGATGAAGAAGTCTTTACAGCAGAGCTACTGGTTTTCATTTCTGTTTCCTGAACCTCGAATAGTCACATGCTTAATGTGTTCAAATAATATTTCTGTAACATTATAATATTGAAGTTACTGTTAATGTCTGGTAAATGGAAAAGTTCCCCACCAAAACAAAGGTGAAAATTTCTAGGCATATATCTTTTGATAAGTGTAGTTAAAGAGTTAAGACAAAATGAATTAAAGTAATACAACGAAAAACAGAAAAATTGTTTCTGATTAGCAGGAAAACCCAGGATTAGGATGCGGTTACTCTGTAATTGCAAAATCTGATCTTCAGCAATATCTGGCAGGATGAAAGGGGAAAAAAAAAAAAAAAAAAAAAAAAAAAAAAAAAACACGCAGTGACAGCACTGAAAATTACCACTTTTGAGGTAAATTCTTCTAAAGTACTGGTCGCCACATCCATGAAGTTGGTCCCTACAACGGCAAAGACCTACCCACTGAAACCAGCAGGTCCATCTAGCCCAGGCAGCATGCCTTACACATAGGTGCCATTTTTGCTCATTATCACAGGTACATGAATTGATACAGTTTCATCCAAAATGCACAAAGACAGCAGCTATTGATCAAGCATAGCTAAACTGATGTATTTTCCATTCTGATGACCCTTCCAAATTTCCAGTTTATTAATTATCACATTTGCTTTACTTAATGTCAACTCACTTGCCAGATCTGCTTTACCGGTTGCTTGTTTGCCTAATTAGCAGTAATTTGCATATTAACTGAACCTGTACATTCCCTGTACAGTATGTGGTTAGGGACTCCCATGATCACCAAATCGTTGGTTAAAGTTTTGTTAAGAAGTAATGCTTAAGCAAATTCTGCAAGACATCACCCTAAGGCAAAACAAGTTCGTAGCAGGGATGACCATGTAAAATAATAGGAAGCCTGAAGGTTTTCTCAAATCTCTACCAAAACCTTGAGCCAAATCTTTTAAAATACATGCAGTTATGTTCTCTCTTTTTTTTTTTTTTTTTTTTTAATTTGTCATAGCCTTTTTTTCTGTGCCAGAAAAAAAAAAAACACCAAAATATAGAGACAAAAGGCTATTCTTGGATTTATGACATGAGAAAATCCAGGAAGGAAAAGAGAACTCATGAGAAAGCCTGTTTTCACAACATTTTTACGTAGCGTTCAAGTGTGTGAGTACACAGGGGCAGAAAACGGTACGCTGAGCTAACAAAACAAAATGTACCATAACATGATGAGTTACTTTGCTTACCCAAGTCAAAATAGCCAGTATGTTGCATTAAAACCTGGCAGAGTCCTCACGTTCCTGTCCCATGATGTGAAGGCTACATCTTAAGCGAGAGTCACTGCCTTGCACAGCGGCAAGAGCCTGTGAATGCTGAGTTGTCCTGTGCTCAGCACAGCAAAGCACCACAAAGAGCTTACTCCTTTAAGCTGAATATATCCCAATAGCTCTCTCAATTTTATCTAAATATTTGGAAAGTATGATGGACAGGCATGCACGTGGTACAGTCACAGGAAAAAAACTGAAGGCAAAAGGCAGAAGAATGCTCAACGTTAGCAGGTTGTAGTAGTTAGCAGTTCCGTTTCAAACACAGCAAAACAAAATGTAACAAAAATAAATAAGTACCAAAGATTTGACACAAAACAGTTTGGTAGGAAACACAACATGTGATTGACGCAGCTGAGAACAGGCTAGCATCAAGGAATATTGCTTTACTGGAATATTATAAGGGAGAACTGAAATTCCTTCTTCCTCCACTCACAACCAAGTGCAGCGTGGTTGAATTTGCCATGGATGTGACTGTACTCAACACGAACGACAAAGCACATCTTAAAAATAAAGGCTGTCACTCATCATGCCCCTGTAGTTTAATTTCTCCTTTTTTTTTTTCTTTATGATTTGGGAGTTCGGGAGTTTCATAGAACACCTGAGATTAAAATTCATCTCTTATCCACAGGACTATATCTTGTGCTCAACCTATAGCACATTATTTCTGCTGAAACACCTCAGCCTTCATGATATAACCCAACTCTGCTTCCAGGCCTGTTTGATTAGACAGTCCTCGTTGAGTGAACACCAATTAGTGGAAAACACAGGAGGGAAAAAGACATTGGTCACTGACAAAGTTGAAATTGCAACCAAAGGTACCTCCCCACAAATGCTTTGTACTATGCTCATAAAACATTCATCCTACAGAGACCATCATTGTGAGCTCACTCCGTGTTTGGGCAGGAGAGCTGAGCACTGGCTGAGTTTGTATGGGTTATCAGGATTTGACCATTGAGCCAACAATTGGTCTTTACTATCCCTTCCCCTACTGAGAGTTCTTCTGAACCTATTTTTTGCAGTTTGTGCAGGCTGAGGAAGCTGGTACAACCTGGCCAGGTAGGACAGCAGCCTCATAAAAGTGGATCTTGGTGTCCTTTTCACACAATCTTCCAATAATTTTCCTGCCTCTCATTGCAGCCCAACAGTCTAGCCAAGGGTTAAAATATTGATTTTCATCTAGGATACAACATAGCTTGACATGTTTCATCAAGAATGCATTTTTTCCCTTCAGTTCCAAAGACTTCTCTGAAAAGTCAAAACAGAATAAAAAATTAAGATCACTACTAAAATGTAAACTATGTTTAACTAAAGAAAATTAGCAGAAAATAAAAAGTTTTTTATTGTTAGCACAACAGAAAATTAAACACCAAACTTAAAGCAAATTGTACCATTCACTTTTGCAGCAGCAAAGGAGTTTATTATTTCACTATTTCATCTCACCTTGTGTCATTAAAATATAGGACACAGTAAAACACAAAGTAAATATGCACATATCTTTACACCATGTAGTGTAGCTATAAATCTTACTCTTTGATAACAGCTGTACTATAGCAATCATTTGAGTAGTGCAGCTGCCACAACAATATCAAATTTTATAGTTAAAAAGCAGTCAAAACTTTAATGGTACAGTGGAGGTAGATATATATTGTGCTATAAATAAACATTATCTAATGAAGAAATGAAACATGTTTATTTTTCCTTGACATATCATTCAATATCATATATCTTTGCTCCTGCAAGCTGCTATAATAGCAGCCATTATACTTCAGCATGTATAACAACAAAGTTTGTAGTTGTACTAATTATGTGGGATTTAAATGAGGGATGGGAGAACTTCAGACAATGTGGCCTTGCAAGCAAGGCCTTCATTTCATTAAAGCTGTATCTTAAAATATTATCAGAGTTAACATGTGCTGGCAGAGGTTCTGAAGTGGTTGGGAATGCAGTGAGAAACGAGTGGGTTTTCCCCTTAGACGATGACTTTTGCTGTGTTTGTCTGACATGGTGTAATCGATCTGGTGAGCAGGGGACCATGAGAACTAACGTGCTACTCAGATGAGTAGTCAATACCACATTATTCAAGCACATGAGAAAGCTTCGAAAGGACAGGGAGGCTGGTGGAGGCAAGCTTATATCCCTCCCAAGACAATACGAGCCTCAAAGTCTCCACAGTCTCCAGACTTGGCCTCTGGGATTACTGGTGTGCTTATGTTGAGCGTAGGAACAGAGAACATCGGTCGGTTGTACTTCTGGAGATGTTCACCAGCCTACTGACTAAAGAGTGAACGAGAGAATGGAAATATGGAAGGGATCTTCAGCAAACATGCTAGAAACATAATTTTGATGAGTCCACAGCATGAGACCATAAGAAAAAGCCACAAAAGGTCACCTAATATTCAGCTGTGATTTCTGTGAGAATCTTAACTTGAATCCAGCGTAAACTTCTGAAAGATACCTCACAGTCACTTCTACTCACAATATCATGAGCCACTGTGAAGATCTGTCTGGAAACCACATACCGGGTACCCTTTGGATGGCACTAAAATGTAAGGGCACACCAAGAGCTCACCCAACACAGTCCCACCAGTAACGGGGGTCAGTCCATGGGACCACACCGGTCTCAGTTCACAGTTAACCCTGAAACAAACACAGCAGATACGAGTTCCTCAGCCCCAGATGCCCTGCTGATCCATCCCTACTGTTCTCTACTGTTCACTAGCATAGACATAACCTCAGACCAGAAAACAAAAGACCAAATACCACAATAACAATATGTCACAAGAAGAGAAAGAGAGGTGGAGAAGGGGGAACCTGGGTTCCTGCAACACCAGTAAATTTGGCAAGCAAAATTCACAAGACCTGTTCTCTTAATAGTCCTCCTTGAGAAACTGTGCTTCCCCTCTTCACATCAGAAAAACAATGCTCAGAGCATCCTTGCCAGAAGGGAGATTACCATCTTGCCCGGAGTTTGCCTCTTGTGTGGTGTGGGTTTCTCTGGAGCTGACACATCGACACCCTGGTGGGAGCGGAAGCGACCCAGGGGAGCTGATCCACTGGAGATTAAATCCCCAACAAACAGCCTACTGCAGTTAAACTTTGTGCACGCCCACCATCAGAGATCCTCAGGGTGCTTTCACTTGCCATCAACAGCGCATTTATCTGAAAAACCCCATGAGATGCTATAAAATAAACCCAACAGCTGTTAGCAGAAGATGACAAATCCTAGATACCTTTTTGTCACATTGCAACCTATACAATTTACTCCATGTTTACAAACAAATTGCTACAGAAAAATATTAAGTCCTGGCATTTAGAGAAGCTCTAGAAATTACTCACTCCCCTGGAATTCTGCATGACAAATTAAGACTATGCTTCGACTCCTAATAAATGTAGCTAGAGTAGAGTTTTATAAACATTCTTGAGATTTCTTCTGCAACAGCTTTATTTTGGCTCCCCACTTTTCCTGCTTAAACAAATGGAAAGGTTGGCTGATATTGTCAAAATACAGCACTTCTCGTGAACCAGGAGTCATTTATTAATGTAATTTATTGAGCCTGCATTGTAAAACATAAAATCATATTTCTACAGAGAAGGAAAAAAAAAAGAAAAAAAAAAAAAAGAAAAAAAAAAAAAAAGAAAAAAAATCATTACCCTAAGCGAAGATTATTTTCTTTTAGAAGACAAATTATTGCAATTGTGGATTCTGTAAGTAAGACGATGTGCTTCCAGAACTGGCCTTTCAGAGGCCAACAGGGTAAGTTTTAATGAACCATGCAATGTTGGATAAGAGCAGAACAGATGTTTGCACAGCCATCAGGTAGACCTTTGTTTATACAAATACTCCATGGTAGATAATATCTAATACCTTTCTCATGGCTTAAAATAACCTTCTCACTAAAAATACAAACAGGCTTTTTCCCAGTTGTGAACATGCTTAAAATCTAATTAATACACAGCCAATTGCAAACCCACCAAACTGCTCACGCAGGGTCGGACCTGTCATCCAGCATCACCTCTTTCCTGACACAGTCTTAATCTCCTCTTTTGTCGTTATATTGCAGTTTTTGCTCTAAAGGTTTCTGCACTAAAAAGTGGGAAGGTGAAGCCATAGTTCAATTCAATTTATTTTTATATTGCCTCTCATACAAAGTCTTTCAAAACGCTTTATAGTGAGAGATAAAATAATCATATAACACTTGCCAGAATTCAGCACAGTGACTTTCATACACTCCGGCAGAGTATAGTTACATACCAGGAAAGGGCTAGTGAAATAAAAGGCAAGCTGCAAATTTAGAAAGAGAGAGTAATACTAAATACATACTTGTTCCAGGCTGTATGGCAATGAGAGGAGAGGAGCAGACCTGAGCCCTTCCTCTAGTCAGGACAAGCACCCTGCAGATGCACACAGAGGTGTGTGCAGGGAGGGGGCATCAACCAACGGAGACCCCAAAATTCGAAGTAGTTGTTTTCCCCATACATAAGGCACAATTTCCATTCAGAATCCAAGAAGATATCTATAGCACTTTTTGAGAAAGGAAAAATTGTCCCCCTACCTTAACTAATGCAATAATTTGTAAGGATAACTTTGATTTGAGGTGCACACTGCACAATGGCCATGCAGAGCAAGCAGCAGTCCATGCACGGGACAGGCACAGCAGTCAGTGGGGGGCTTCATTCACTCTGCTAAACTGTTCCCACTGAGTCCAGAAAACAGGGACAGAAAAGCTGCCTCTTGGGCTCCGAACATAACTCTGCCATATCCAAACCAAACCTGAGTACCAGAGCACTCACCAACTTTATTCCAGTATAACCCATATAACCTCAAATGGAACAGGGAAAAGATGCTCCTAAAAGAATGTTGATCATTAAACAAAGGGTCTGATAAATCCTGTGATGCATTCTTAAATTGTTCTAACTGGAGACGGAAGCTTACCACATCTCCAAGGCCCATCATTTCAGAAGCCCACAAATAAAGAAGCCTGGTAAAAGAGCATTTCAGAAAATATTTGGGCAACAGATAATATTTCTTCCTACCTATCTTCATGCTTATGCCGCTCAACACAAGCCACATCTTTATAATGCACAATAAGAAAACACAATATATAGTAACTCATTTTCTGACCTTTTAATATTTCTGTCATTGATTGTCAGAAGTGAGGACTGCTCTCTATCCTAAGGTGATGGATTATTTAATTAACTATTGACCTTTTCAGTATCAGATGTTGACAATGAATGCAATCCTATGTAAGCTGCCTCCTCTGGATGCAGTTCAGCTCTACGTCGTATGTTGATCTGTCTTACATTTTGTTTTTAAGCATAACATTTCTATTATGTTCATTCAAAACCTAGTCAAAGTCCTGTATTTAGTGAGGAATGCTTTTATGATCAACTGCTTTAAGTTTTCTTTTGAACATCAGTTGCTCTTACAGCAGAATTTATATGAATATTAACAGATCTAAGTCTTTCTAGATAAAATCATTTCTGCTGCTTACCTAATACTTAGGTTTCTGGCATGCTTTCAGGACAACTTCTTCTGCACAGAAAGGAAAATTGCTCATCATCTGTGCACATGGGTCAAGAAACATCCTAGCTCAGGTTTTGCACCCCAGACTAAAAACTGTAAGAATCATTTGATATTGCTGCTTGCCTTTGGGCCCAGCAAAGATTCCTGCCAGGAACATGACATTTATGCTGAGTACCTTTAAAAAGTAAGCATTTCACTACTTTCCTGCATGACAGGCTTGCTTACACACATTCAAGCTGAGACTCAGACTTTTTCACCCCCAAAAAATAAAGAGAAAGGACCAAGATCTTCATGTTGGAGCCCCAACATCCCAGTGCTCTGCTCTCAGCAATTATATATTCAGCTACAATCTTTTTATAAGTGAACAAGGTATTTTCCTCCGTGAGCATGTTGTTGGAACCGAATCCTGAACAAATGATCCGTGCCTGCAGGTTGTCAGAGAGATTTACATGTGACTCACGGAGCAGTGTGGGTATTCCACTGCGACTTCTCACCAGGGCCAAGCAAGTTGATTAATCTAACATATTCCTGGGAGAAGCTGTCCAGCATTTCTCCAGGAAAAAAAAAGTTTGTAGCCTGGCACACCTTCACAACAAATATTATCTGCTAATCTCATCTGCTCACTTAGGAAACACTATTTTGCCAAAAAACTGTACCTGATAGGTTTCATTGTTTATTATTTCTGCATGTGCGTGCATGCTAAACAGCCATTAATATACACCAGTGTGTTCCTGTTCCTTAATTATTTTGGTAACCATACAATCGCTTCACAGGAATGAAGTCCATAAAGTACCCCTGCACCATCAGAGTGTAAAGATTAATAAATTTCCAGAAAGGCTGTTTACAACGAATCATCGTGCTCCCCTCATTATTTTATTTTTTATTTTTTTTCTGTAAAATTATTAGCAGCCTACACAGCAGTAAATACTCCTACCCCTGACGGATTCAGTAAGTGGTTGTAACCAGCATGTTTCCTATTGCATCATCCTGCTTTCCCCATAACCTTGGAGAGACCCCTACATCTGTCATCGGTAGACCAGACAGTGAAGTTATAAGACTATTTTGGGGGATATTAATGCAATATGATGATAGATATCTATTAGCAGAGAGAGCGGAGTAGCAGGCAGACTCCAGTGCCTTTGACAGCGGCTGCTCTTCCTTTGTCAGTGTCAATCGGCTCTGGCATCGCGGGGAATGAGCAAAAGTGACAGGAGAGGAGCACACCAATTATGGATGAAGGGATACTATCTACTCCCACCGCTTGATGTGATTTATTCGACGGTCCTTCTGCATTTATAGAGCAGCAGATTGTGGCTGCTTATGAAGTGACAAATAGTGCTCAATGACATTGACTGACTTGTCTGATCAATTTAGCCTGTCTGAAAAGTAGCCATGAATCGCTGTCCTGGTTGAATGACGGTACATACGGTCCTGGCTCAACTTGGCCAATGTGAGATCTCAAACCCCATTTGGAAAACTGATAAAAATGACCCCCTTTAAACAAATAGCACTACAGTCCCATACAAGAAGTGAAAAATTGTAACCTTTCTCATAGCTTTGTTTTGAAATGCATCTCACTTAAAGAATGTTTTGTCTTTGAGACAGAGTCAGTGGAACATTTTTATTCTCTTATAAATTCTTGAATATTTGAAATATTTTGCTGGAGAAACAATGTATCTGATGGAGGAAAAAAAAAAAATAAAAACTGGAGTTTCCTTGCAGGAACCAACAAAGCAACTCTTCATGTTTTCTAGTACAGTTGCCAACTGCCCTGATTTTACTGAGTCTTGAGTCATTAGAGTCATTTTTAAAGTCAGAGCTCCTGGAATCTGGTGATGATGTAACTCAGCTTTCATATTCAAATAATGCAGAAAAAGGGGGGGAAAATATTCCCAGTCTTGTGGTCAGAGAGCAATTTGAGTATGTGATTTCAGTGAACCCAGTAGGATCAAAATCCAAAAGAAACTGAGCCCACTCATAAATGCAAAAGGCTTTTGCTTTTTTTTTTTTCTTTGGTTGGGGGGGTTCCTAAAAGTAACCTTAGGACTACAGGAGTCTGCTGGACTTTTTAACACCTGAGGTTGACAGCACAGATATTCCTTACAAGTCTGCAAGTCTGGCTCCATCTAATAGAGCTGTTGTGTTAATAACCTAATATTGAGAACTGTCAAACTTCCAGTAACCAGTAGGCTGTCTGGCAGGAGGAATTTCTAAATGTGAAAAGGTGGTAGAACCAGGCTATGGGGTGCCGTATAATTCTCACTGCTTTCACCGAGCAGCCCTTCTCATAACACACGAATTGCACAATAAGGTGCGAGTCGGCCTGAGCAGAGACTGCTCTATGCAGCCTTTGAACAAGCACTGAATTAAAACCCATTGAGAAACTGTTAACAAATTGTATTTTATCTAGCATTACGTTATTTTTATAAAGCCATAATTTCATGCCACACCTTATAAATAATACTTAAGATATTTCTTAAATGGAGCAGGCACAGGAGTTGCCTGAGAATGGTAATTCCATGTATAATTATATACAAACCTGTGAGCAGGTCTACACGCGCGTATCAATATATATGGACCTACATACGAATAAATCAATGTCTGCATGTGGGGGGTGCATGTGTGCAGTTCAATATATATAACAATATTAAACTGTTATCCATGCACAAGTATATTTATGTATATATTTCAATTTATTAGACCTAGGCAGTCCTTTACAGACTTAATAAAGAGCACCAGCATTATAAGCCAAGAACCATTTTTCCCTTTCCCTGTATTATTCAAATTTATTAAACAATATTTCACATTTGTTTGACACAATGTCAAACTCGGGACTCCTAAAGAACTGCTGCAGCTTTGGAACTGTTATGCTTTCTTGGACTTTAATCATTTTTGGCAAGGCTCCATTTCCTGTCAGAAAGTGAAACAGCTTAGGAATGTCATTTTCACGAAAGAAAACAGAGAGAATCCGAGAGGAAGTTCTCCTCCACTCCAGAGCCCCTAAGATACTCAAACACACTCGCAGGAGGGCTGGAATACATCAAACATTAGCAGAGGGAAAAGGACACACTTTTCCCACATTAAAATACATGGATAAAGTTGAACTTTTGCTAAAAATAGTTCCCATGACTAATCCTATTAAGTTTTTAAAAAATTGGGCCGTATCTCCCTTGAAGTCAAATTATTTTTTAACTTCAGAATGACATTAGAAAAAGACTCTAAAGTGCCTTTGCTTAAGTCAAAGTCCCTGAAAGACTTTTTTTTTTTTTTTTTTTTTTTTTTTTTAAGTGAGATATGAAAAATGAAGACAGGAGCATGGATCACAATTCTAAAAGGGCAATTTACCTATTGAAGAGGTGGGGAGTATCAGGCGCTCCCAGATCATCGCTTGTGATTTACTTTTTAGAAAAGAGGCTCCCTAAGGAGGGAGGAGGTTAAAGGGAGCAGATTAAAACTAACCCTTGGCTCTGCCCTCTCATTGCCTATGGAGGCTGAGCACAACTCTGGGGGAAGAGGTCTACAAAGCTGTGAAACGCTTTGGGGCAAGAACCACCCCTTTACTTCATTCAGAAGGCTATTTACATAAAAACCACCTTGATTACTTGTGGTGGAGAAACAAGCAATGGCCAGATGGATTTTGAGAACACAACCCACACCCCAACAGGAAAAACCCTCCACCAGCAAAGCTAGCAGTTCCCACTACCTCTTGGCTGCATTGCTCACAGTAAATAAAATTGAGTACTTCTGACATCCAGCAGATCCACGTACAATTTATGAATTCTATTTGATGTTCTTCTGGGTGGTTTTCTATCAGACACTGGTTTTATTCCAAAGTTTGTGCCATCTTTTTTCGTTTGTGCTGACACATCAGAAAGACATGGTAACACCAGTTATTTTACAAGGAGAAGAGAAGGAAGCTGGCTGAAAAGGAGGGCAATTCTCCATTTCTAAAGGAAAAGCCATTTGCAGCAGGACCCTGAAAGAGAAAGGGTGTTAAGATCCTTCAAGGAATTTTGACCTAAATCCAAACAGCACTCACACACAACCAGAAGAGGCAGGTAGGTGCTCCACTTTCCCTATAATTTGGTGAAATACCAAGTGATGGGATTCTAGGAGCATTCCAAATGTCTTACCCCTGTGTGCTTTAGTTGCAACATGTCCATAAATGTGGGTGGTACAAAACCCGGGGGGACAGGTGATGCCCACAGGACTGGTGCATAGGGTAGGGGGTAGATGGGACCAAACTGGGAGGACATCACAGCATGGTTGTCCATGGGACCCAAACACAGGAGCCCCAGAAGTGAGCACCCAGTGGGAAATGGTGGACCGAGAGTGTGATGTCTTCAAAGAAAAGAAAAAAAACGTAAAGGTGAAAGAAGCTTTTCCACATGCTATGAAATGTTTGCATGCTGCTAGGTCAGGCATGAAAGATGGCAGGATTCCTCATTAATAAAAACCTTTCTCTAGCTGAAGCCATGGACGAGGCAGGAAGAGAAGGGAAAGTAACATGGAAATAAATTAATGAACTCAGCAATAAATCCACACTTCCTACAGTTAGCTCTTGGATTTTTCTATGAATAGATGACAGCGTGAGAGGCTGCGGAATGGATGGGTCACAAAAGTTGTCTGTTTCCATAAACCACAGATCACGGTGTAAGTGCATCCTCCATCTACCTGCTGCACAGGACTGAATGGGGAGCGAACACCAATAGCTTTCAAACTTGTGCAGGTAGACAAACAGAAATGCCTTAGGAAAGGGAAAGAGCAGAGCAGGTTGCAGCAGGAAAACGAGCCCCTCGCATGTGCTTTTTCTCCCTGCCTTTCCCACAGTGCAGGTCGGATCCGAGCGGGTGGTCCAAGCATGTTACCCACACACTAGGGGACTGTAAAAACTCTCAGCATCAGCCTACATCTGCTGTCCCGTCTGTCCCCCTCTTTGGTGGAAGGGGAGCCGGGTCATTGCCTGAACACTCGCGAACACACCACACACTGACTGCTCCTTCCCCGCCTGGATGCCCCCCTCGCAGCCCTGTTTGGCTTTCTGCACCCAGCCGAGTTTTCATGGTGCTCTCTGATGTCCCTGGGAGGAGCATCTAACCCTCCCCCAGCCCAAATACAGCAGATATACCTTCGGTTTTCTATCCACACCACTTCCAGTCATCCTGACATTAGCATCTTTCTCAGAGCAGCTTTGCTGCCGAGGAAGCAATCTCTAATTCAGAACTAGGACACGGCATTTGTTTGTTGTTAAAAGCATAACTTTGTGTGTGCGCTTATAATAACGTCTTGTAGCAAGTTAGTCACCAAGGAACATTTCCAGTCATTTATTTTCCAGCACAGACTACTGGTTTCCATGGCTATATTCCACAGGAAAAAAAAAAAAAAAAAAAAAATCCAATTTCATGTGTAGATGAAATACTTCAAAGTCCCAACCACTCAAGCCATCACTAACACATGCAATAATATAAACTGGAATGAATTTTCAGGATGTAGTAGGCTAAAACTCAGCGATCGGCGCGGCAGGGTTGCAGCGCACTTTGACACCGGCCCTCCCTGTCCCCCTCTCCCCACACCCACTAACTCTTCCTTACCTCATCTCCGCCTCGTGCTCAGCCCCGTCTGACAGCAGCTGGCAAGCGCTGGCTGACGCAAGAGCCCGTGAGCTCGTACAAGCTGAGGCTCTGCCCGCTCTTCCCACCACGCTGCCGGCACCGTGAGTGCCGTTGATTTCTGCTGGGAACCTCCGAAGAAGTTCAGCGCTCCTCCAAAATGGTCTCGTTCCTCACACGCTCCTCTTTGGTGTTGCTTTGGCCCACGGTGTAGGGGGTATTCTTTATTTCCCCTCTGTCCCATGTTGTAACAATCACGTTTTCCTTAAATCTCTCCAATTTCTCCCTTGTAGTTGGAAGAATCTGCATGCTCGCTCCTGGCTGTGGGGCTTGAACTCTTACCAAGGCTGTGATCGTTGCCTTTGATGAGGATGGCATGCAACATTTTGCACAGTTCCCGGTCTAATTGACATCAGCCTCTTTCAGCTCATGCAAAACATAGCAGCTTCCAGTGTGTTTCTTCATCCCTCGCGTTTGCCGCCTCACTCGTTTCATTGGCTCCATGCACTGCTCTCCCTGACTGCACCAAATCAAGATGAAGATTTTGGAGCTTGTATTCAAGGAACTATTTAACTCTGTCGCCATTCAAACCCATATTTAACTTCATGGTGCCACTTATGCTTCCCTGTCCATTCAGGCAAATTCTGGCACTCTGTTTATCTCAGAGACATCCACAATCACACCGTTAATAAGATATTAAGCAACCACCACCATGACCACTTCTTGATGTGCTGCATCACATAAATCTCAGCCTTTTTGCATTCCCGTTGCTATATGTGCCTCTGAAACAGTAGTGCACACATTACCCTTCGCCCTCCTGCCTTTGTCCCAGCCTCATACCTCCCCAAGGGTGTCACATGCAGCCATCCATTTATCTTCCCCTTTTATTAACTCACTGAGGCCTTCAGAGATGGTCAGAAGTTTTTGTGTTCCCCCTGCCCAATTTCCATTTATATCCAGAACTTTGCAAGCCCAACACAATCTAATGGGCAGGAGAAGGCCTGATCCCAGATTGTTTAACAATGCCTTGAGGGGCTGATTCACCAAAGTTTGATGCTCTGACGAACAGCTTGCTGCAGCTCTAATGGTAAGGCATATAAAATGCATCATACATTAAATTTAATGTTGCCTCATTAGTCTTAATTAGATTCCTACATTACACCAGGATTATAGTTTCTTCGTGTTTATGTTTGCTCCTAAAATAAAATCTACACTAGACAACAGTTCAGTGTACTTTCTAACCTTTGAATAAATGTGCCCTGAATTGATACCTATCAATATTCTTAACCTTGAAGACATAGAAATTAGGCAATCCTACTGCTATCTTTCAGACAGAGAAGCTATGGAGAGTCAGTCACAAAAGAATAAATTTAAAGAAAAAAGTACAGTAAGCAGATGTTAGTAATTACTTATCTTGTGTTTTAAAGGGGTGATTGTTCCAAACAAGTGGATGGCTTTTCCATTTCTGTTGAATATGCTTTCATAGTTTTCTCTCATACTAATTAATATTGTCTCCTGGGTTAGGGTTTTCACAGTTTATTTTCTTTCAGTTTATTTTCACAGTTTATTTTATTTCTTTTTATTTTCTTTCTTTCATATTATTTCAGTTTCTTAAAATTCATTTTAAGATGAAGCCACTAATTCAGCGTTGGAGCTTGGCTAGATGTTGAAGTAAGAGTAAAGCACACTCCATGATTAGACATAATGACCATGTCTAATGACCAGGACCATGGCACGTCAAAGGCTGGTAATGTCTCAAAGGAAGATGACCTGAATCATGCTTTTCCCTACTAACAAACATGCCTCTACCCACTGCATTTCAAGTAACCAGTAATGACAGTCCCATCTGAAATGGCACTTAGATTTAAAATAAATAATTATGAATACGTGGGGTCTATTTTATGGTAGTGGGACTGAGAAGATAAAACAAAGTGGATTTTTTCCTTTTTTTTTTTTTTTTTTTTTAAAGAGAGAGCCTGGTTTTGCCAGAATTAATTAAAAGTTTCTTTTCAGAACTTATATATATATATATGCATTGCTTTTAATAAATTGTTGGAGTAGTCCATTTTTCTTATTGCACTTAGTTTAACAAGCAACCTTAAAACACACACACACACAAAAATAAAGTTTAAAACATAACAAAACATTTTTTTTAATGTCAGTCTGAAGCTTGATTGTTTCAAACACTGAGAGGATGATAGCTAGTTTATAAAATGTTTTCATTCTTAATATTTTGGCCCAGTTCTTGCCATGAAATAGTTCAGCCTCTTTAAACTATTTCTCACCCAGAACAGTCATACATGTTTATCTATTTCTTTCCAACTGACTTATCCAAGCATCCAGAGTAGTATGGGAGCGAAGACAAGCCAATTAACATTATTGCCAGTTAGTGTTCCACTGATATTTTTAAGAGTATTTCATTTCATGTCCTATACCATTAATTTGATAAAAGTCAATTAAAAAAAAAAAAAAATCATTTGAATTTGCTTGTGGACAGTCTTTCTTGTTAATTAAAATTTCAGAAATACTATAAAAAAAAGATAGTGTAATTATATGTATTACGCACAGTTTGTTTAATGTTTTATCTGAAGTTTTTTGTCTTTTATGAATTTTCCTTTTTCAGAAATGTTTGCAGAAAACTGAGCCGTTGTTGTGTACTCAAATAGAAATGCACATATTCCAGTGGTCTCACCAGGTACACAGAAATAATATTATTTCCTCTGCGATAAAAACAAGCAGACTTAGGTTTTGAAAAAAAAAATAAAAAAAATAAAAACCCATTCCTTGGCTCAGGAAATGGGGAAATACTTATGAAAATTTTCAAAACCTGTCTGGCTTTACAAGTAGATCAAAGTCTAAATATTTGTATCACAGAAAATATCAAAGCAGTCATCTAAGACAGACAGAGATTTGACAGCATCTATCCCCATGCACATTAGAGTGCACAAGTAGTGACTTCGTCCAAACTCAAATTTTAACTTTGCATCCATCTATGCTACAGTCACACGTTCTCCCTAGGACTGATCTTCAGAAAGGCCCATGTGACCCAAGAAGAAAAAGGTTTACATTTCCTAAAATCCCCTAATCCTGCCTTTCTACAGCCTCTCCATAAATTGCTACCTTTTCTTGAGAGGATAAAAAGCTCAACAGTTTCTTCAGTGCTTTGAGGACTTTGTGGTATTATATTCACCAGTGAGAAAGAAGAAAAAAGGACCAGGTGTCTCTTGTGGCAAAATGCAGCTATGGAACAGCTTAAATACTAAACAAACAAACAAAACCCAAAATGCACAAAATTACTACTATTTTCATGAAGAATTCTTAGAATATCAAATTCAGTAAATATGGATGAGGGACATGTCCATGGGCTACTGACGGGTTCACAGGAGGTAGGAGGACTGGATTCACAAAATAATTACCTTGAGCAGATGATATCATATGAAATTACAGTACAGCATTAAACACCTGAAACAAGTCCAGGAGAGGAAGGAAAACAGTGGCAATTGGATGATGAGCTGATAATTATGGAGAAGATATGGATACCTGAGAATTATGGAGAAGATATGGATGCCTGAGAACAGATCCATCACTTTCAATCTTAAAACTAAACAAAGATTTCTAGAGTTTATAAAATTTTGCAGAACTGCTTCTTTTGCCAAAAGGCCCCAAAAAAGTTGACTTTGTCTTTTGCATGGATGCATTACAAGGCAGAACACAGCCAAGCAGCACGCATGAATCTCTCCTCACTTTCCCTAATGCAACATCAAGGAAAACAAATAATAGATATTGTAGGAAGGTTGGGGGGTGCTTCTTGTGTTTTAATTACCTCAATGCCCTGGCTGGCCAGCCATGCTGGGCTGTGTTTGAGGAGGGGGGTGCAAGCCCCAGGCACCCCATGCAGACTTCCAGCTGTTGTGGGGAGAGCAGCTCCTGCTCGGCAAGCAGGGAGGAGGCGATGAAGGTGGTGGCCTCCCCAGCAGGAGCTGCTCTGTGGAGCAGAGCTGGCAGGAGATGAGAGGTACATCGTGCTCTGAAAGGAGCTGCAGCAACTTCCTCCAGAGCAACGGGGAACTGAGCAAAGAGACGCAGCACACTAAATCACAGCTCCTTCCTTCCAGTCTTTTCCAGGTGAGGAGCAGCTGAGTGCTGCTCTGCACCCTGGGAGAGCACAAACAAGAGGCCGCTCTACCCCATCACCACCTCTCCGTGCCTCTGGTTTGATCACAGCCTTCTCACGTGGGTGGGGGTTTCTTCCCATTGGGATTCATCTGAGGCATAAGGACAACTCTGGGAAATCACCCAGAAATGGATTAATTAATTTATTCTGCCTTTGGAAAGAGAGTTTGAATGCTTCCGGGATCAGCCGCTCTCCTTGCATGCACATTAACTGCTTTGGCAAGAGTGCCTTAGCCCAATTTGGTTTGAGTGACAAAAGTTAATTTTATTGATGCGCAGCCTTCTGTGATGCTAGGTAGGAGGTCCGACAATGCAAATCAAATGGCTTCTCCAAAAATATCACAGTGATTGATAATGAAACAGTGAGGCAGATTTTTGTACACTTTTGATCCTACCACAAGCAAACTCTAAATTTAGACATGAGAATAAAATAATAATATAAAAAAAAAAAAATGCCATGTTTCCTTAAAATTGATCAGTGAAAGATATACGTAGCTTAGCAAAGATTAATGTGATTTAATAAAGATTATTTTAAATGCAAAACAAAACCAGAACAAGTAGGATTTTTTAAAAGGGAAAAAAAAAATATCTTGAAACAAGCCTAGGTATAGAAACTTGTTAACTATGTTATTAAAGTTTAATTTCAGTTTTAATGGAGAGGTCATACACTGCAATTTTATTTCACTACTGTATATTACTACACATATACAGATACATGCTAACTCTTAAGTTAGGTGTGTAAGGAACAGATCTGGAAGCACTTGAACATGGAAGTTGACTGACAGTTACAAGAAAGGCCTTTATTATATTTTCATATTTTGTTTCATTAATCATGTATGTTCATTAACCAATCATGGTAATTTATTATGCACTGTTTCAAGACATCTTGTGCTACAATGGTGTCATTTTCACTTTGATCATCTACAGATCTCATGAGATGACATTTTCAACCACAGAGCCTGGCTCCTCTGCTGTACATGCTGCATTAAAGTGCAGGTAGAGATTCAGAAGTGTTAAAAAAAAAAAAAAAAAAAAAAAGTCTGTGGTGCAACAGAGTCTGCAAGATACAAAAATTAATTATGTAGCTCAAAGATAACAACCCACAAATTAGGTAGAAATATTCAGGTGAAGTGATTTGCACATGATTTTAATAGCGGATAAGAAACAAGAGGAGATGTTATTCATTTTGTCATGTAATATTTGATCATTAAGTGTTTTGCCAGGTTGTATCACAGTCGATCTATACAACAATCTGAAAAACATACTCTTTACAAAACAACCTAAGAATGTTCTCAAAAGTCTTGGCTTTCATCACTCCACTATTGCATTTACATAGTGAGAACCTAAATATATGTTTATCAAAAGAGAGTTAGGGGTACCATTACCATAACATAGTACTTCCTTTTCCCTTAGTCTAATGGTCGCTGCAAGAAACATTGTGAACCTAAGTATTAGATAGAGGCTGATTTTATGGAACTAAGGTTTACAACTTCTTCACTGTTCGTTTCTGCCTTCTATTGCACCTTTCATAAACCTACTGATTAATATCAAACAGTGAGCAACTCTGACAAGCAGGATTACTAATCCAACGTAACTGTTTATAGTGTGAATGAAAAAAGTACTCCATTTCCAGCCACTGCACTTAATAATAAATTCCTGTTGTACTTAAATGTTGAAGGGATTACATAACTGTCAAAATTCCCTTAAATGTTAAGGGTAGTAATCATATTAAAGACATACTATACAGAAGCAAAAGCAAATGTCAGTTTAGTTATTATTACCATATTTGCATGGAGTTTTAAAACATAAGGGCAGATTCCTAAACACGTCAAATTTGTGCTCGTTGTGGTGGAAGAGCACGCAAGGAGGAGAAGTAGCTGCAAGCCCCACAAGTCAAGCTGCAGCCGTGTGCCATATAAGGGTCAGAAAAAGGAGCTTCACGTGCCGTAGCATAGCCACAGGGCTGTTCTTGATTACACCAGCTGAAACAGTACCACCAGGACAATTGTGCCAGAAAGGCACAGAGAAATGCCACACATTCCTCTTCCCTCTCTCCCTCTTCCGCTGTGCATATTTCACGCGAGAAAGCTGTTAGATTGGCTCGATACCATCCCAGGACAATTCCGAAGTACCCACTTAAGACATGCTTATGACAACTGCGGCCCTCTTAGGTATCCTAAGACAGTGATAGCCAGGAATCTGGTGCAAAAAAGTCAAACATGCAGATGCTTGTACGTGCAGTCTTCTGATGCTTTTCCTCTGACCATCACTATTGGCTTTAATACTCTACATTAAACACCCTGGAGGCAATTAATGACTTATTAACAAGCAGTGCTATGAACTGTCAAATATTTCCAGAGATAATTCTGATAAATTAATTAAACAGTTTATTAAAAAAAAAAAAAAAAAAAAAAAAAAAAAAAAAAAAAAACAATGAAGACCTCACTCTCAAATTGCACTCTATATTTGACTCCTCTGCATAGGAGTCATTTGCAGGATTAAAACCTGAGCCTGGCATCTCCCCACGCTATGATTATTGGCAAAGAAACAATTATTTGACTGTCTTCCAACACTCTTTTAAAGGACTGGGGTTATTCATGCAGAACCCCACCCTACATCCAGCAAGACAAGAGGAATGCTTGCACATGGAAGTTATGTGCACGCAACGAACCTCTTGTTCCCAAGTTAGAAATGGGACCCCATTATTAGCATTCCTGATATTCATAGCACTGCTCACGTTCCACAGCACCCAGCAGTGCTCAGCCAGCAGCCTCAATTAAAAAAATGTATTTGCATGGCTTTTACGTGATTATAAAACCAGTTTTTTAATATAATTTAATAATACAATTTTCTGAATTGCTCACCTGTGGAGCCCTGCTGGAGGTAGGGCTCCATTCATAAGTCTCAACCAAAACATGAATGCCAGTGTTGCTGGTTGCCACCAACATCCTGGAGGAGCATCATCTCTATGGCAGCACCCAAGTCCCTCCCTCCAGCACTCACTGTATGGTGTCTCTTAGAAATCACCCACTTGAATACTGCCACAAATGTCAGCTTTGGCTTATAATAAACAGAACAATGACAAGGCAAGAAGGAGAAATGTTATTAATTCACTGCACATTAACGTCCAGGGAGAGTTATAACATACTTGACACCTAAAAACTAAGTATTGTCTGGTAACCTTCTTAATGCTGGGCGTAAAGCAGTCTTCCATGGCTAGAGAATCCCTGAGATGTCAAACATTTTCCTCCACAAACTCAAAAATTCAAAACATTTCCAATAATATACGTATAAGAATAGAGATGGCTCTGGACAGGGTCTGGAGAAGGTCAAATTGCATTGAAACCTCATCTCTTTTTTTAGGTTAGTTATTGCTATGGCAGTAGTGATAAATATTTTGTGAAAAATATAAATAAAGCAGGCTGGATGTTGCATACTCAGATTGGGTGTCACCAGAGAACTTTTTTTTTTTAAAAAAAAAAAAAAAAAGAAAGAGAGAGAGAAATTTCTAGGAGGGATTTTGGCAAAAGCATTAGTGTGGAAAGCACCATGGGAAGCGCAAGGTCCCTAACATGCACAACAAGCTGCTGCGGGTTCCCTGTCATCATGGCTATGAGCCTTTTTCCTCTCCCTAACTTCTGGCCCTGCCTCTGTGTCGAGCTCTTCCTTTATGGGAATTTTGATGGGGGAAATTGCCCGTGCTCCTATTTCTCAACATTATTTGACCAACTGTCAAAACAAACTGTTTTTTTCAAATTAAGTTTTTATTTAGGGATTCTTTTTAAATCTCCAATTTGGTGCCTGTCCTCAAACAGGGGAGAGGCCTCGTGGCTCAGCAGATGGTTACCTTAGGAGGTTTTCGGAGCACTGGGAAGGTTTGAAGAGGGAACCCCACACTCCTTCATTGGAACCTGAGGTCTCTCCAGTCCACTGACATCTACCATCTAATGCCTGATGACAGGGCAATGGAGACAGCGTGTTTCAGCTACGTTTCTAACACTATCAAAGCCCCTTTCCATTGTAACCGAACTGTTCTAATTATGCACATTTCCCTTTCCTGTATTCCTCCAGGTCTTGTCTCACCAAGTGATGTAACTCTTGATTACAGTTCTTGTATTCAGCTTGTACAACGAGGCTGAAATACTCCCTAACACCTTGATGACAAGTACATGGATTTGCCTGGCAAAACAATAACCACGCTAAAGCTCTTTTAACATGCCGGTTTCTTTGCTGAAAGCATCTGCCTATACTGTCAATTCATCCTGTGCCTCTTGGGTGTCTGACTTTAGCATAAGTATGCAAGTCCTATAAATGAATACATGCCGCTGGGGGTAGCACTTACAGTAGAAGAGTATCGTCTCTTGAGTGATAAGGGTGACAGAAGTGCAAAGCAGAGCTGAGTGGATCTGGCACTCACATTGCGAACAACGAAGCATTCGTACTGGAAGATTTTCCCACAGAATGACATGCAATAATTTATTCTAAGCCCTTCCAACTTGTGTGTGTGGTTGTTTTTTTGGTTGTTTTTTTTTTTTTTTTTTTTTTTTCTTCTCCCTCCTCTGCAAAGTTGCTATCTTCTGCAGCTTTTCTCTAAATAACTACTTAAGAGAAGATGCCACTTCTAAAATGAAGTACCTCGTTTGAGAGAAAACTAACCAGTCCAACCAAATAAATAATTGTAGTGAAAATTATTCCCACATGGTTGCATTCCACAAAAGCATGTCATTGTGGGGAAAAAAAAAAAAAAAAAAAAAAAAGGTAGGCTTTTTTTAATACTAATGTACAAGTTTGCAAAAGACCAAATTTTTAATAATTAGTTATAAATATACATGCAGAGTAAAAACATGCCCCCTGAAGTTTTAAGCAGGAAACACCAATTAACCAATGACAACCCAGCTCTGAGCATTTCAACTTCCTAAAGGTCAGATTGTGACAGACTTCCAGATCCCCAATGCTCTGCAGCAAAGAGAAGCATTAAAAACTCTCATCCTGAGCCAGACTTGTTCCCCAACACGTCTACTGTCATGTCTCCAGCACTAGCCACCACCAGATGTTCCAGCAGATGCAAGAGTGGGTGAAATAAAGATGGCTGTAGGACACTCCTTGTCTTCTGGAGACTGAATATTTTCCAACCACACACGAACGCTTCGTTGGCGCACGCTTCGTTGGGTTAGAAACTGGCTGGATAGCCGGGCCCAAAGAGTCGTGGTGAATGGAGCCAAGTCCAGTTGGAGGCCAGTCACTAGTGGCGTCCCCCAGGGCTCGGTGCTGGGGCCGGTCCTCTTTAATATCTTCATCGATGATCTGGACGAGGGCATCGAGTGCACCCTCAGTAAGTTCGCAGATGACACCAAGTTAGGTGCGTGTGTCGATCTGCTTGAGGGTAGGAAAGCTCTGCAGGAGGATCTGGATAGGCTGCACCGATGGGCTGAGGTCAACTGCATGAAGTTTAACAAGGCCAAGTGCCGGGTCCTGCACCTGGGGCGCAATAACCCCAAGCAGAGCTACAGGCTGGGAGAGGAATGGTTGGAAAGCTGCCAGGCAGAGAAGGACCTGGGAGTGATGGTGGACAGTCGGCTGAATATGAGCCAGCAGTGTGCTCAGGTGGCCAAGAAGGCCAACGGCATCCTGGCTTGTATTAGGAACAGCGTGACCAGCAGGGCTAGGGAGGTGATCGTCCCCCTGTACTCAGCTCTGGTGAGGCCGCACCTCGAGTACTGTGTTCAGTTTTGGGCCCCTCGCTACAAGAAGGACATCGAGGTGCTTGAGCGGGTGCAGAGAAGGGCGACGAAGCTGGTGAGGGGCCTGGAGAACAAGTCCTACGAGGAGCGGCTGAGGGAGCTGGGCTTGTTCAGCCTGGAGAAGAGGAGGCTCAGGGGTGACCTTATTGCTCTTTACAGATACCTTAAAGGAGGCTGTAGAGAGGTGGGGGTTGGCCTGTTCTCCCACGTGCCTGGTGACAGGACGAGGGGGAATGGGCTTAAGTTGAGCCAGGGGAGTTTTAGGCTAGATGTTAGGAAGAACTTCTTTACAGAAAGGGTTGTGAGGCATTGGAACAGGCTGCCCAGGGAAGTGGTGGAGTCACCATCCCTGGAAGTCTTCAAAAGACGCTTAGATGTAGAGCTTAGGGATATGGTTTAGTGGAGGGCTGTTAGCGTTAGGTTGGAGGTTGGACTCGATGACCTTGAGGTCTCTTCCAACCTAGAAAATTCTGTGATTCTGTGATTCTGTGAACCCATACTAGCTAGCTAGATAGAGGCTCTGTCCTGTCACCAATTTGAGCCATTTGTTGTAATGGGACACTTTTCTGATACCCTGCCTCACACTTCTGATAAAAAGGGCAGAAACCAGTGATCCTGCAGTCTGAAGATACTGTGGAAAGTGTGAAACCTCCCTGGTCATTTATGAACAACCATTTTTCTTCCCCCACCTTCCCTATCCTCCCACCTAAGTCCTCTCCTGCCTAGGTTACTGCTTAGCTGCACTGTTCAACTCTTAGTAAAAATGGCTAAATAAAAACTACAAGTCTTGCACTAGGATTAAAAAAAATAGTAATAAAATAAATAAATAAATCTGTAACAACAGAAACCCAATTAAAGGCAATGGAAAACTCTACCTTTCTCCTGGAAACTTTGCTCAGCCTCAAGCCTACGCACATGCATCCATGAGACGTGCTCCTCTTGCCTTTCTGCTGCCTGGTCTCCAGCTGTTGGTGGTTAGTACAGAAGAGACGGGGTGGCAGATACTGCTCCTCAAAACATTTCTGCTCCTCCATCAGTGACTTGCTGTCTTCAGCAACTTGGTCCAATAGCAACTGTTCAGCATGCACCTTCCTTTATACTACAATTCCCAGCAAACAAACAAACAAACTATAACAACAAAGCAGCATTAAAACATGGGAAGCATTTACTATTACAATCACTTCTGTTAGTTTTGATTTTGCTCACCAGAAACCTCAAAATATAAGCTTATAATGTCTAAAGGTCCCAATTTCTTTTTTTTTTTTTTTTTTTTAATAGTTAAATGAGAGTCTTATAATGTCCAAATGGAAAAGAAAGTGTAATTTTATTCCAGTTTTAACTATGTAGCAAGGTTGAAATATGGAAATCCTTTAGTAAGTAGGAAATCGATGCAATGAATGACCAGCTCTCACATAGCAGTAGAAAAGTGGGAAAGGAGGGGAAGACCTACATAACTTTAAAGAAAAGTAAAATGTTATTTACAGTAGCTGTGTTTGGATTTGAAAGTAAGAGTCCACCAGCAACGAATGTAGTTCACAGCTTCTCCACGTGGTAATCTTCACAGTTTGCAATCATATTAAAATCACATTTAACAACAGAAGAAACAAAGATTAAAATAATAATAACGAGGAAGTGCACACACACACAAAAAAAAAAATGTTTGGGAAACAATCTTTGCAATCATAAACTGGTATGTTCCATCAGATAGCTATGATGCTCCCAGGGGACAAACTGCAGGAGCACGTGAATCACTGCTCTAAGCATATGCACGTCTTTGTGAGACTGAGTCTTAATAGATTTCTGTAACACATGCATGATTTAAAAACATACTTTCATTTAAAAGTTCAGTTTTGGAAGCACATCAAAGCTTTGAAAATGTAGATTTATGTCTTTTAATAGTGCATAGTAATAATATTGATATAATTATCACTATTCATATTTGAAGACTCCCGAATACATTTTTTTCAAAGATTACTTTAAATTCAGAATTGGGAGTAAGAAGATCCATAATTTAGTGGGTAGAAGTGGGAGTCAAGATTTCTCTAGCCCAATATTCGCAGTATTTAAATGCTGCAGAAAATCAACACAAAGCCCTGAAATGGACTATGGAAAAACTGTTAATTCTCATTACTACCTTTATCCAAAACATAAACTCAATAGACTGAAATTCATATACTTGTGTGTGGTTAAATTGAGTGCTTTGAAATCTCATGACAAGTTAACAAAAGTACAAATTAATACAGTACAGATAACATTAATTAGAATTATTTAAATTCATAATCTAATAATAAACTAAGCAGTAGGGACCAAGTTATTGATGGGTGCTTAATATAAGGATGAATGTTAAGAATATTAATTTGGACAATTGAACCCAGTATGTAAAAATTAAAATTTTGTTTTGTTCCCATAAAAGAATAAACTCTTGTGTCTATATACTTTGAGTAGACTTAAGATGGTCAATTAGTACTTAACACCAAGTGCTAGGTAAAATGAGCTCTTCCTGGAGCTACCAGTGATGTGCTCAGGAGAAAGTCATTTATCTCATCTAAAGGTTGCCGCACTGAGCAAGGGGTACACAAAACAATATGTACACAAAGCTCTGCTGACAGGCAGTAACACAAGTGTCCAGAGGAAGCTACACCAGTGGCCACATCAGCTATCTGCTGCCAGCCTGGGAACTGTGACTAACTTGCACATACATTTGCATAAGTTATATAAAAATGAATGTATAAAGTTATATTTATCTGTACTTATATCTTCTTTGATATGAGTGGATGCTGCTTGTCCACCCACAGTAAAAACTTACAATATTGTAGGCTTATAAATACAGAAAAGAGGAGAGCAAATTACAACAGATTTCTCCTAGGCTACACTTCATATTCTGTTCAGAGGAACAGAGCTGTGGACAGCAGCTAGGAATCATAACACATTGTCAAGGTGGCCATCAACAAATACAGCACTGTTTCCAGTGCTGTTGCATTCCCACGAATAAGGTGTGTGTGTGCAGGAAGAAGGCATGATACTAAAGGCATGATACTAAACTTGACTTCTTCACCTTCATTTCTCAGCATAACCAGGGTCCTCAGACCGTTCCCATTAGTTATGGTTGTCTGCATGCACTGCATCCCATCATATCTTATCCCAAGAGGGGCACAAATGCAAGCAATAAGGGTCTGAGCTACCTCCCACTGAAAGTCAGTGGGAGTCTTCCCATTGATTTCAAAGAGAGCTGAATCAGGTTCTCACTGTATAGTGAGGAAGATGTTCGTTAAGATTTATAAACATGATTCTCTGTTCATCTTTCTGCTTCCTAACTTCATAATCTCAGTTTCCTGGACTAATGCCATGGCTTGCTGTTCTGTAGTTGATTTACAATAAACAGAAGAAAAACTCTGTAAGCTTGTATTTTACTGCCAGTGACACACACTTCAAATTCCTTCTGTATTCTCAATAAGAAGAAAAAAAAAAAAAAAAGTTACTGTGTTTTCTCCAGATCTTTGTAGTATCTGGCTTAATCCCTAATTGAAGAAGAGTAGATTGTTATGGAGACACAAATTATATTGTACATAATGAATTTCATCAGAATACAAATATAACAATATTGCTTTTTGCCTTTCAACTGGGGAACATCATATTTTAAACTTGGGAATCATTTAGCTTTCAGATTTCTCAAAGTAGTTGCAAGGAGACTTCGAATTTCAAAGTAATTGCAAGGGTATGTGAAGCTCAAATCCAGCTTAATGACAAAGGGGAAGAGAAACTGAGAAATCTCAATTAGCATAACCAGCGATAACTAGATTCAGTTTCTGGGTGAACAGTATCAGATCGGTACAAGGAAACAAAACACTAATTTAGAAAATATCAAGATTTGGGGGGAAGAAGGGGAAAAGGCCAACAGAACTCAAGGCCAAGCTGCCATTACCTCTCTGAAACACCACAGCTCAAAGAGAGCCAAATTCACAGAACCATTCAGGTTGGAAAAGACCTCTAAGATCATGTAGTCCAACCTAGTACTGATAAATTGCCCAAATAACAAAGTGACAGACGGAACTTTCTTCATTTGGTTTAGTTTTATTTATCTTTTAGTTTTGTGTTAAAAGTTGCCCAATGGGTAAAGCTAATAGGTTTAATTTCAGGAAGAAAATTAAGAATAGAAAAGTCCAACTAAGAAAACAACTCATCCCCATCTATATTGTGCATATTCTACAATACTGACTCTCCAGGGAGCATAACCTAGTAGGTAGCTGTGCTAGCATCTTGGGATATATTTGTTGTTGTTATTCTGTATGCAAGCACGGATCTCAGTAAGTAGAGGATTAACACATTTTTTTGAAACTTTTATTGTGTACCCAATTGAACATGAACATCTTCTTTGGATAACACAGTATAAATTACCTAATTAAGACACATGATCTGTGTAGTAAACCCACATATATAAAACATGTGCAGCAAGCAGTTTTTCAGCCCAAATGTGTCACTGGATTGTTGCTCTTTTTTTTTTTTTTCAACTTAGGAAAAAGAAGTATACCACATGTAGACTAATCGTCTCCCAGATTTCCTTTTTCTTTTTTCTTTCAATTACAAGGGCATTGTCATTACACAAGTCCAAAACCAAGTTCCTCCTTGCTGAGAGATTTGCGATTTATTTTCAGATTTTAACAGAAAGGAAAGAAAGAAAGAAAAAAAAAAAAAAAAAAAAAAAAAAAAAGGTTGGTTATGTCCATCTTTAAAAGTTGACAGGTATTTATGATCTCATAAATTTATGTGTGGCAACAATGTAGATAATTCTATACATAGATAATTATTTGTAATAAATCAACTATTATAGATAATTCTATACAACCATAAAACTATTGCTGAATTAAAAATTTGCATGAAAAAGAGTAAGCATAGCACATATAACGCCAACAGCATGAAGTCCCAAAGGATGTGTGCAGTCCTTAGGACATAAAATGGAGAATGGCATGTAACAGCAGAGAATGGCTGTCACCTCTGTGCACAACGTCAAGAAAGTCATTATGATTATGGAAAAAAATACTTAAAAAAAAAAAAAAAAGTCCATTTCTTGCATTCACACAGTAAAAAGTACAGCAAAAAATAAAAAAATAAAAAAGAATTGACTTTGAAAAAAGCACCAAAGTTATTAAGAACACGCTTTACAGATTTAAACTCCATCTGCTTCATTTATAAAAGAGAAGGGTTTTGATATGAGATAACTTTTAATCAAGAATAAACAAAATCCAAAATTTGGAAGCTAAAGCTAAAGAAATTTAAATGAGAAATATTTTAAATAATGAAAAAAAAAAAAAAATCATATCACCATATTAAAACTGATTCTTTCCTGAGGAGGAATATTTGTCAAGCTGAAGCTTTAAGAGATATAAGTTGAAACATAAATTAGAAATCTCATGTTGATGTTACTGGACAAAGCCCTATGGCCTGTAGATCAAGAGGTCAGACTAGTCCCTTCTGACCTTTAAATACAAAAGCAGCATTTTTATTTAGCACTTCTATCATTTGTATTGTGTTTGTTAGTCCTGAGAGTTCCCAGTCACAATTAAACTCTGCATCTTGGAAGACCCTGAGCAAAAAGATATTTCATGAGCTGTCCCCAGGAGTTTATAGTCTTAAAGTTCAGTTTTGCAACTTGCAGTGAATACGGTCCCACATAAGTGGAATCATTTTCCCAAATTCAATGATAACGCAATAGTGAAGTTTATTATAATGGTATTTCTCTCATTTTGCCATCACAGTATTTGGGAGTTTGACTGCATTCCTTGTTAAGTAGCCTATTCTGTTTTGCTCATGCAAGACTCCAAATTGCCATTTACAATTCCTGAGTTTATTAACTTTAAACTCCTGGTGCCAGCTATTTTATATGGCAAGCCAGAAGGCAGGAAGAGGCCTGTGAGTTGCATGACGTGTACGCGTTCCTGGAGAATGCACTGGAGATTTCTCCCTTTGATCTGAACCTCTCTAATACAGGAAGACTCATCATGTTGGCTAGACAAACTCTGTTTTCGCATTTGGAGGCCTTAAATGTCTCCCAGTTACCCAAGAAAAGATTTACTAATCCTCATTTTGGAATACCCAACCTAATGGGGTGTCCAAATTTCAGTCTTCTGCTGAACAAGCCATGCTTCCCAGCTCTCTCCTGTTTGGGGTCTAGTGCCGATGCACATACTTCTGGCTACTGGTGCCAAGAAATTACACATACAGTGCCTCAGCAGTGCAGTTCATGTCCCCAGAATTGTTATATTTCTGATCACTACAATAGTTACTAAAAGCTTGTGCTCCAGACTGGTGGGATTCAGTTTCAATTTTTAGCACACTATTTTCGCCGCATCCTACACCCAGCCACAGCTTATCTATCATTTGATTCTGACAGATACATATTTTATATTTTGACAAGCAACCCACTTGACTGCTTCCCTGTGACATCATCTTATCTCTGAATGTACCAACCTGTTAATAACTTCATTTTCTGGTTGAATTTTTCCAAATTAAATTAAGCAGGCGAAACATGTTAAGCTCACCAAGTCCTCTTAACACTTCTGCTGAAGGGCATCTTTTGATAGCTTGATTTTGAAAAGGGCAGCATACAACCTGTTCAGAGAGGGATCTGGTCCAAAATATCAGGTTTCTGGAAGGTGGAAGATTTCCTTCACTAAGAAATATAAAAAGGACAAAACACAAAACCAAACAACAAAATTAAATATTTATTATCTGTTAACTAATATCCTAAAGATTATATCATTATTTAATGGTACTTGAAGGAAGCCCTTATAAGATAAAAAGGAGCAATACAATCTAACAAACTAATTTTCAATTTTTCTTCTGTAGATAGAGAGATGGAAGCTAAATATAGTCCAATGTTAGCATGAAATAATTTTCTCTCTATCTTGCAACAATAAAAAGTCAGCAGAAGCTTTTCTTTCATGTTAATTAAAACAATTTTAGGGGGAAAAAATCTTCTTCCTGGATATACTATATAATGTTGTTAATTAAATATGGGCACTTTTGTACTTATCTTATTCCATAATTAGCTCTTCTGTGGAAGCAATACTGCACTGGACATGAAATCACAGGACAGTGACAACATTTAATTGGATAACATGGACACAAAATCAGAAACTCAGGCTCTTTTCCCAGTTGTGTAGCTCAGAACATTTTTTCCCATTCTGTGCCTCAGCCTTCTGCCATTTAAATTGAAAACGTTGCACCAAAGAGAAGGAAAATCAATATGAAAACATAGCACAACTTATTTTTTCCAGTTGTGTTACAAGCTGTAACACAGCACTCGTGGTTTCTGGAGGTTTCCAATGCATTCAGGTTGCTTGATAAAGAAAACTGGTACTCAAAGGGCCACAAGCTGCTGGTGTCCCATCACCATCACCTCCCCAGCCCCGCATTCCTTGCCCACCTTGGACAAGGGGATCTTGGCATTTACCTACACAAATCCGCATGGACCGTGAGAGGGAGAGGAGCCAAAAGGCTCTGACCACTTTTCCTTGGCACCTGAGATCAGCTCCACACCCAGAGGAGGGGTGGGGAGCTGAGAGAGAGGTTGATATTATCCACCCCGGAGTTAAACCCTTGAAAGTCTGCCCAAAGACCTGAGCTGCACAAAATGGCATTGCTTAAATTACTGCTACAATGAAACTTGGTTAGCACTTGTAGCTTACATTGCTTGATATATCCAAAAGCATCCACTTGGGGCCAAATGCTCACTCCACTCAATTCAAGGAGAATATAACTTTCAGTTCTAGCAGGGTGTTAGACTCGAGCAGGAAGTTTTGAAAACACAGTACGTCTTGTTGGGCTTCATACCAGCAATCTTCAAAGATGCCTAGTGTGAGAAGTGCCACCCAGCACCAGGGAAAGCTGTGAGATGTGCTAGGGGCTGCCAGCACTCCCCATGCTTGTCCCTTCCCTACTCCACTCCTCTCCACAACTAACATTGAAACCAACCTTATATTTATTGGAAAACACATTAAGACCAATTACTAAAGAGCTTGAATTATGATAAACACTTTCATTTTCTTTATCAATGCTAAAAACATTTTCTGACCACGTGTGGCCAGATCCTATTCAGCATGTTCCTCTAACAGACATATTTCAAATCACTGCAGGCTTTACCTTGGAAAGAAGTACAGACCTGAGGCAGAACCTGGAATCAGAGATCTGTTACTGAAGAGGATGAACCTTTATAATGTATCCAAAATGCATGCCACTGCATCAGGGAATAAAACATTAAAAAAATAATAATTTAAAAAAAAAAAAAAAAAAACACCAATCTAACTTTAACTTGTTTAAAACAGATTTAATTAGAACTAATACAAATGCATCTTTCCTATGTGGTTGATCTAATCAACACTGGCAGTTTTAATTACAAGCCTATTTAAGGTGAACATATTGCATTACTGTGAAAAAGATGCATTATTTAACATTGTAGGTGTACCTCCCACTTCTCTATCTGTCACGCAGGCAGTCTCTTTAATAGCTGTTAATGTTATGTCTCATATTATGAGTTCAATTTTTGAAGTTTCTAAGAACAATCCGATGGAATCCAACCCAAATCTAATAATTGCAATCTATTTTATTTTTTTCCTCACTATTTAGTTTTCACCACAAAGAGAATGACAGGTCTAATATGAGGCTCCTGAAATGTAGTTACATCTAAGCTTCAGCGCTCCAGAGCACATAAAATAAATATATGATCAATGAAATGAAACATGACAAAATGTTTCATATTGATGTTATTTTTCTTTTCAAAACGTCTTTTATGGTTAATGCCCTCAGTCACTTTTTCCATACATTTTCTTTTTTGTAATATATAGCCTTCCTAGTTCTGATTTCAAGTTCAGGGTGCCTGGGGAGAATTGGAAGATTTCTTCAAACCAAGACTGTTCCTTCAGCCTTTCACATGAGAAAATTGTTAGGCGCATTAAAGTATTCCTGACTATGTTGCATTCCTTTGTTCAGAGTGAGTTTTGGGAACACATCCTTTTCTCATTATATTTCCATAAAATATATTTGATCTATTCTATTCTTAGAATACCTCTGATGTGGTCTGTGAATGGAGCACAGTATAAAAATATTTCTTTTTTTTATACGAGACAAAATGTTTCCATTTCTTAGACACATAAAAAGTCACTATATAGCGCTCCACGAAAGTAAAACTTTACAGAACGTTTTGGTATAACTCAGGACACATCACAAAAGGAATCCATCCCCATCACGTCCAGTTGTAACTCACAGCCTCAACAAATGCACATAGATGGTGACAGAAGGAGAAAGAGGGGAGCAGAGAAAAGGAAAGAGAAATAGAGGAGGAATGAGACCTGGATAATACTACTGGGAAGCAAGTTTATATTTAGAAGCACAGAAAGATGTTAACCATGTGCCTCCTAGAAAAAAATAAATCTGCTGTAATAGTAGTTGACAATAAAATCACCTTTGGAAAAAGCCCTAATACTTTCAGAGCACAGCTCAGGATATTTCCAAATGCAGACAGATGTTTGAAATGTTTACACAGACAGATCACTGCAGCAATTTAGGCATTTTTCCCCCCTTCCCTGCCCTATCTGCTGATTGTTGTCTTCTCTAGGACCTTGAGAAACACGAAGTAGCAGCCGCTCCGCGCGGCTTTCCTGTAGCTCAGGCTTGGCTTGCCTGTTTATTGCTACACCCATAAAATTATGGTTTCGATCAATCTCCTCAGAACCTTTTCTCTCTGAAGTTTTCCACTCGCCCAAGAAGCTCTGCTCCAAACTGGCATGCCGGGGACCCCGGCACCGCACACACCCAGTCACCTCCGCTCTGGCCACCGCCAGCAGCCCGGCAGAGAGGGCAGAAATCGCCCTTCCAGCAGCTGAGCGTGCCCCTGATTTCCACCCGAGTCATGTCATCGGATGTGAACTGGGAGCCTGCAGCAGCCCAGCTGCACTGGTTGCTGACCACAAATGACTTAATCCCCAGCATAAACAAGGCCTAACGTTAAAAACTCATCTGCCGATTCCCTCGCAGCTTCCTACTCGCAGTTCACGGAGGATCACTTCTCCCTGTTCCCACGACTGCGGAGTAGGGATCAAAGGCTTAAGGAGAAAGAATATTAAGCTTTTTTGCTTTTTTTTTTTCAAAACTCAGGTCACAAGTATCTTTCCTTTACTGTGTTGAGCTGTCTAAGAAAAAAAAAATAATAATAGCCATAGAAAATTTTTAACCTTCAAGCAGTTACAGGCTCGTATAGGTAAAGGCAGTAGCAGCTGGACGAGTTTGTGCTTCTCACTATCCCATATTTTTGTTATAAATCCATATATTTATTGTTGGTAGTTTAACAGATAAACTGGCATTCCCTCCAGATGCTATTGAACTGCCATGGGAAGGTTTGAGTCAGCTGAGCCTGAAAGCAGGTGAAGTATTCTTTTGCTTTTTGCATTTTGTTGTTTTTTGTTTGCTAGCCTCATCAGAATTGAAAAATATTAGAGGAAAATCACACAAACTGAAATGTAAAATCTGTGGAGAAAAATGTTTTGTTTTGTTTTGTTTTCCTTTTTCCTCTCCTTAATTACTCTTTCACTTTATAAGAGTGAAATACAGCTTACAGTCTCAAAACTGGACTGGTGGTGTCTGAGACAAAACTCCAGCAGAAAATGTGTGCCTGATTCTGCACAAATGTCAGCAACTGAAATTGTGGGAATTGCTCATGTAGGTGTGTTGGCAGAGCTATGTCATTTACCCCACAATGCACCTGGTTGCTATCACTTTTACTTTAAAGAGCACTAGAATTCAGCTAATAAAATTTAAAAAGAAAATCATATAAAGTGACATATAAGCAGGTTACACATGTGAATAAAAAAAAGCTTTAGCATGTTCTTTGACACGTGAAGTGTACATTCTCTTTTATCAGGCTTTTTTCTGATTAAAGTAATGAGAAACATGCACTACCTGAAAAAAAAAAAAATAATAAAATAAAATAAAATAACCCAATTCACTAAGATTAATAAGTACTGCATGTGTAACAGGATCATTCTGGCAGTGGATTTTTTTTTTCCTCCTACAAAATATTCTTGGGTACCGTACAACAATGCATTTTTCATCACACTGTCCACAGATTTGCACACAAAAAGGGACTTATATGAAGAAGGGCTATTTTCCCCTAGGAACTCTTCATTTCCAGCAGCTACTTTAATCACCATGAAGACACTTTTCCCTTTGGTGCCCTCAGGTCTGCTACTGCTACCCCAAGTGCTCCTCAATTCAAAGACCCCAGCCCTGCCCCTTGGGAGGGCACAGCCAGGCAGTCAAACCCATGATGTGGATCCCCCTGCTAAGGGACACCATATTTCTTGCTACTGCCTTAGAGAGCAGTTGCATGGGTACAACTGAGGTTCCCAGAGCTGGAGATCCTGATGGAGCACAGGCCCTCCCAGCTCTCAGCTTCTGGCTGAACAGAGCCCAGGAAAAGTGCCCCTGTGCACCTGGAGTCATTTAAACTAATTAAGTTCATCTTGGGCTTGTGATGCAGATAAAACTGTTCACATGAAGTCCCCTTGCCACCACTTAGTTGAATTTCAGACACTTTTCATGCTGAGGAGGGAGATGCAACACTCGCTGCAAGGAGCTGAAGAACCAGTGGCTCATGGACACCATCTCTTTGCTGCAGCTGGGCTTCACAGCTGCATCCTCTCCTCCCAACTTTGCCCAATATCAATTATCCCCAGTGTTCATGTTTGCCCAAGTGTGGGCACACAAGCAGCCTTGCTGCTCAAATCAAGCACAAGATGCTACAAAGCTAGCTCCCCATGGCCACCACACAGGAAAACATCCTAGTGAGCAGTTTTCTCTACTTCTCAGAAAAAAATGTTCAACTGTTTGTCCAATCCAACGACTAATGAAAAATAAAAATAAAACAAAATAAAGAAAAATAAAAATCTAGTATGCCTGGTTTCTTACTCAGTATATGAAACGTGAAATGACTGGGATCAGGAAAGCTTTCCCATCTCCATTTCCCTTGTCACATGTTGTATATCTACTTCATTGCAAGGTAGAGGCCAGTGACAGAGTGAGCACTTTGCTTATCAGCATTTCTTCATATCAGCTCAGCAATCTACAGGATCAGTCCCTTAATTTGCAACATCTTTTATGCATGTCAGAGATCAGAAATGAGCCATATCTTTTTTCTTAATAAGTTTCTATATAAATCACTGCCTTATTAAAAACAAAACGTACTATCCTCCACTAATGATCAAATTCTACAGTTTAGCAGTGTTAATGACTTTTTACTGTGGAACACTGAAATATTTTCATAATAAAGGTTATGACTTGCATTGTATTTATTACAAGCAGGGGGCTACTTTTTTTTTTTTTAATCAATATTTTAATATATAACACCTAAATATATGACTTTCCTATGGTAACATTTCAAAGGCAATGTGTGTGTTTTATTTAACTTTTTTGTTCTTTAAAAGAAGAAAAAGAAAAAAAAAAAAAAACTTGAGAAAATTGTAAATATTCTATAAAGCTTGTTAATCATGAAATCTCAATCCAATTTTTTTTCAGGGCAGGAGGAATCTATAAGATTTTCAGCAAACTGCCTTTGTTTCAGATGCACTGGTTCACGTGTCAGCACACCAATGTGTCATGCCTAGTTACATTTGTCTTGTTGTGTTAAAATTATGCTCCTGACATAACCAAGCTTGATGCCCCATCTCCATTATGTGTCAGGCTGCCCATTTTCAGAGCATTAGGTTTTAATGCCTTTATAGCTCCTTACTTTCCGTGTTGCGTGAGTTTGCTGACCAGCGGGTGAGACTGATGCCCGCTTCAGTCACTGGGCCCTGTAGAGACCGCCCAGCAAGATGCTTGCACCCACCAGGGCTCCAAACACGCTTAAATCATACCTGGCAATTGTCCAAGCACAAAGGAGAGGCTGTACAATGAACAGCTGCATCAGCTGAATGTGACAGTACGGCTCGATTTGTATTGCTTTCCCAGAGCCCTCCCTGGAAGCCCTGCTCCTCACATGACACATAATGAATGCTTGCATTTGTCACTTGAGCAAAATATGCTGAAAAGTTTTAATCGGCTACCTGGGGAAAGGCTACATGGGTGTAGGAACTAGCTGGCTCCCTGAGGGGTACATTCAGGTGACTTTGTGCCAGAGACTGTTCAGACACTGTTTGCAGTGGGCATGGAGGAGACTTGCAGGAACGGCAGGCAAAACTCAGTGGTTAATTAGAAATCCTAGATAAAATAAGCAAATGTGGGATTTGAGCCCGCTGAAAGCCATCTAGGTAGGATTATTGTTCTACAACACAACTCTCATCCAGCTGTTAGAAATTCAGACATGTGCCAATCTCCAGTATTAATATTTACTTCCATTAAATTCACTTAAAGTCATCGCAACATGTTCCCTCTCTCTTCCTCTGAAATACCGTGTAGCAATCAGCCCTATATGCAGGACTTACTTCGGGATAGCTAGAAATCTTCAGTAAACAGAAGTTTCCTTATGAGGACATTTTGAATTTCTTTTCCTTCTTACGTTCCACAGAGTTGAAATGTCAAAACTCTCATTAGAGGGTTCAAGACTTCAATGCATATTTTAGTAAGATAACATGTTTTGTTATGGATAAACAATAGATCAAACCTGTACTATTGAATTTTTATAGGGCTACTACAATAATGGCTTGTCAAATATTTTGTGCTGTAGGGTTTGGTTTTAACAGTTCCCTTTTAAACTAAGACACAAGGTAGTGTACATTGTACAATGCTTCATGGTGGCAAAGGGAGTAACTACCATAAATACCCAGCCTTCACCCTAACATACACATGTCCTCTCCATATACCCATCAGTCATACACTGAAAGTGTCCTTGAGCAGAACAGTCTAGAGAGAAGTCACCTGAAGAAGTATACAGCTTAGTTTCTCTGTAGTATTCAGTGACATTATTGATTCCTTCAAGTGAAAAGTAAATACACTATCACTTAACATCATATCCTAAATAAAGCTGCGCAACCGTGAGCAGAAGCAGCAATGTATTAACTTCTGAATCCCTCTACCAGGACTACCTCTCCTCTGGGAAAGCGATCCTAGACCTCAAAAATTTGTATTATAAATTATTTACACAAGCACAAAGTAAAGTAAATATCTTCATTAAGTGACCACTTTTGTACAGCTGATTTTGCAAGTACCTTCCATGTTTGTTTCTTGAGGTAACACACTCCAAAACCAATAGAAATAAATTTTATGAAAACAAAAAGTAACAGCAATGATTAATCAAGCTATCAAGCATAATTATGTCACAAGTCAATGTTTCTCCAACAGCAGTAGCTGACATATACTGTCATACACGTATATAAAGTAACAGATAACACTTTTTGGTGCAAAAATTTAACAGCAACACCTGGCTTTTGGAAGCTAATGTAGGTACTGATATTTACATAATAGCTGATCATAAAGGTACTTGAGCAGTTAAATATGAATAAGCCTGAAAATTCCACTCAGAGACAAGAGGCAGACTGGGCTACTCAGAGTATTTTGTAATTCAAACTATAACTCTCAGTCCACTATGCCCATTTTCAGCTACTTTTCAAACAGATGGACAGATAATGAAGCAGAAATAGTAAGACCCCAAGATAAACTGGGGTTCTAGTTTGGGGGGTTTTGAACTCCACTAGAACTTTTCTGAAGAAAATTTGGAAGGCAAATTTGTTAGTCTGAAGCTAAACATGTTTTTTCAATGAAATTGACTGGTTTACATCTTGCAGCATTCCAAAAAATTAAAAATAATAAACATCTCAGACTTGCTGCCTCTTTAGCTGGACAGGTTTCCCACAGCTGAATCCTTTGATGATACTCTTTGGACTTTCTATTTTAAGAAGCCATCCCTTTCTGCTTCTCTCTGGAGGAAAACTTTTGCTCTCCTGCCAATCTTCCTCTTGACCTTTCTTGTCCTGTATACTTAGCCCATCCCTCTCCTTTTCTAAAGTCGTCTTTCTCCTTCCACACTGCTAGTCCCTCTTCATTTCCAGTGCCTATAATTCCCTCTCACTTGCCAGGAGTCCTCTTCTTCTGCCCTGGCTGCCAAACTATTTAAACTTCTAGCCTTTCCTCACTTTTTCCAAGTTTCTCCAACTTCCACAGAAAAAGTGCATTGCCAAGACCACCCCATATATTTGTAGCAGTATAACAGTCAGTATTGATACAACTGGCTATATTAACTGCAGGAACCACACATAGTAGTAAAACCTACGTTATTATGACATTGAACTTATATGTAAACATTGACCTTAATTGCACATCAAGAGGAAATTACTTTTCAAATGCTATAAGTAATAATTTTAACTCAATCTCTAATTTCCAAGCCAAAATATTATGTTAAAGAACATGTAAAGATATTTTGGAGACCGCCTTTTTTGTGTGTGTGGAGAATGGAGATCTGCTTAGTAAACACCTCTTTACCACAAACACCGTAAAAACAGCAATATGGTTAAATCAGCTGCTTCTTATGAGCTTCACATGCACTCCCTTAAAAAAAGTATTTTTTGTTGCAATAACTGCAAGAGAGTACCCAACAACCTCTTGTCCCTCAGAAAACTCATTGATGTAGTTCTCACCAACAATTCTCTCTAACTGTCACTGAAGGTTATTTACCAGACCCCTCCACACCACATATCACACCTGGGGACTAAGGGAAGATGTCCCTTTTGGCTTTGGACAAAGACCTTATCTAAATGTGCATACGTTGCTATAGCTGGAAGGAAACAATATCTTTATCTACTCCAACTAGATTCATATTTAAATATGATGATGTTGTCATTCAAAAGCTTCAGGCTTGATTACCATAGTTCTCATAGTCACAGCAGGAAACCACTAACTTTAAGAGAATTACAAATCTTTCAGAGTACAGCAAACCAGAAGCACAGGAGACCTCCAAGCCCATCATCCTTAAACTCAGCCTTCCTCTCATTAAATATAAAGTGAGATGCTTCATTTCATTTTGAAAAGCCTCTGAGGGACAGAACAACTCTGTGGGCTCCATCACCCAGCACGAATACACTCACACTTGAGAACTGCCTTCATATAGGAACATAAGCCAGAATTAAACTCATGGAGTCACATTAAGTGGTTCAGGCAACAAAGAGAGAATCACTCCTAAAAATATAGCAATGATTAGAATACCAGCACTTCTTAAAGCTGCTAATAAATTTTGCTTTATTGACCTACAACAGCCTCACAAAAAAGAACACTGTAAAATAAGTCAGCTCCACAAACCCCTCTTCATAGGTTGGGGGGTATAGCAGAAAAAAAATAAAAATAAAATAATAATAATAATAATAATAATAATAATAATAATAATAATAATAATAATAAAAAGTTTTCTTATTCTTATTGAAATTTTGAGAAAAAATACATGAATGTTGGATAAATAGCTACTCATATAAAAACACGTTGATAAAAACAGTTGTGAACTTAGCCAAAACACGTTCAAATACGCTATTTGCCTGGTGTAAACTCTCCTCAATATAAAGACATAATTTGCTGAGCTCAGAGCACTGAAGCCTACAAACAGTTCTCAACCTCGGAAGTCTTTAAAGCTTATTATGGTTTTGAGGGCCTTCAAGCTCTCCTTGTGCCAGTTTTACCTGGCAAAGATACCCAGCATCCTAATCTTTCAGTTCACATTTTATGCAGTAAAGTAGAACAGCTTTCAATTTAGAGAATAAAACACCCTCCAGCTGAAGAAAATTCTCACATTACAGTATGTTAAAAAGAATCTACTTCAATTGTGGTCAGTTGTCATGGAGAAAGAAAGGGGGAAAAAAGTATATTCCCATGTGAAAACCTTTCTCATTTAAACCACACCCCCCCCCCAAAAAAAAAAAAAAAAAAAACAGAATCCCAACTCCCCTCCTTCCTGTGTTTGACATTTTATGCAAAGTAGGTGAATCTGGAATGAGAGATCATTTAAAAAATACTCATTATGCTATTTATGTACATAAATGTGGTTGTGTAAAAGTATAACAGGAATGCATTCACAATTGGTTTAAGTAATTTTCTCTTGGCAAACCACCATAAAAAACAGGGGCGTCATGGCGCCACCAGAATCCTAAATTGTGGTGGAGAATCATCAGTACACATGGCATTAATCTCTGTCTCCTTGCAGGAGACACCCTTGCCTGCATTACTGGCCTGTCTCTTAAATCTAAGATGTTGTAACTTGAGTTTAAAATGACACCATAAATAAGATATAGTCTCTCCCCACCCCCCCCAGGCAAAAAAAATTACCCACTTTATTAAAAAGACACATTTCAGACAGTTTACTGCAGTTAGCATTCTTCATTGCCAAAGCACACCGAAAGTGCAAAACTAATGGGTTAATAATAAATAGATCATGTAGACTTCAGGATTCATATTGGACATGATTCAGAATATTGAGAGACTTTTTAAATATATACATATAATTAGTTAACCCGTTGGTATTACATTCTTGTTACTTTGGATTGATCACAAGACGTTAGGGATCTCATTATACCATACTAGTTTATTTTCCCTAGTGACTGAGAACGCTTAGCTGTCTTTTAATATCTTACTATTAAACGCTTACTAAGTTTTCATGTCTTCTTGTTCCTTCTCCCAAATTTAGGCAGAGAAGAGTTTTGTTAACCAAGCAATTTAAAATATCACCATTCTCTTTGCAAATTTCTCTGTGACCTGTAAACAGTTTTAAAATATTCTACCAGAAGAAATTCATGTCTTTTAAAGGAAACTGTCTCTCTATTTTGGTGAAAAAAAAAAAAATAAAAGACTGATAGTTCAGGAACACCCACTCAAGATAAAATAAGGATCCTGAAGATTTCCTGTGGGGGTTAATGGAGGCCAGGCCAATGGTAACTGACCTTGAAGTCCCCAGATGAAGCTTCGTGTTTGTCCTATGATTATTTATGTATTTTTTTAAAGGATTCTTCAGTATGCAAAGCTAAGTTTGTCAACCCTGATATGGTGAGAGTCCAAAAAATGTCACTGATAAGTGCCACCTTCGTATGTGCTTACACAAAAAAAAAAAAAAAAAAAAAAAAAAAAAAAAAAAAAAAAAAAAAAAAGGGGGAACTCAATATGGAAATATTTTTAGTTGATTTTTTTATATTCTATTTAGTGCAACATTTCCAAAAGCATGCTAAAATAATTCAGAGATAGTACAGCAGCATAACATTAGCATATTAAAGAATTAGCAGATATAGGTATTTTAAATGAAACTTACCCACAATGACACATGTTTAATTCAGATTTTGAGCCATGGTGTGCTTTTCCCAACAAGTTATATGACTGTAATACTGTCTTAACAAGCTATTATTTTAGGTACCTCGGAAAAAGAAGAAAAAAAAAAAAAAAGTGTTAAAGATCCATACACAGGGTTTCTGCAAATGAGTATGATGTATTCCAGAAACAACATGCATTCACACAGACACTCAATAAGAAAGGGACTGTTTACTCAGTTTATAGCTTGAAAACCACTAGGGACTGTGTTCCAGTATGGGAAATTTTAGTACAGTGCATTGTTAATACAAAATAAAAAGCTAGCCTGGGAAGTTAGGATTATATTTTTTTTGAAAATGCTTGTTTGGACCATTAAAAAAAATATTGCCTTCTAACGTCAAAGTATGAACAAATACTTTTTCAGATGAATAAAATCTGTAATCAGTTAGATAAGAGCAATATGCCTTTTTTTTTGGCATTTAATCAAACAATGAAATCACATACACATTTCCTGACACAAAAGACAAATGATGTAATAATCTGAAGGAGTTTCTCTATCTCCTTGGAACTTTGCATACTTGACTTGTTTTCCATATTTTGTGACTTTAAATGGTGGGAAAATTATATTAAAATGCTTGTAGCAGTTCCTCTAAACTAGCATCCTTTTTGTTTTATTGTATTTAATATAAAAGCAGCAATTATTTGATTTCAAAGTTATGAAAATATGTACCTTATGAGAAAACAAGCAATTTAAGCTTTAATTGGTGTCATTTTTCACAGAACTGGCAAGATTCTTGCATCCCTGGCATGTTGTTTTCTATAAAACTGCAGAGCTGCTTTCAATGAATGTTTTACGAATGTATAAGTTGTTACATGAAGGTATGTGAGTGGATGCCTGGAAATATAAGATTTCTTGGGGGATTTATTCACAAAAGATGCATTTCATTTCATAGTGTATATACTGTAATTTTTCCTTAATATTCCTAATGTGCTTTGCTTCCCATTAAGCATTCCTTCCATTCTTCTATGGGAAGAATGGGGAGGTATGCAAGAGGGATATTTTGCACAGGAGAAATAGAAATAAAGATGGGGGGAACAATGAAAAAAAATGCTTTGAAAAAAAATATATTTTAGGTATGAGTTTGGTATAAAATCAGTCACCCAAAACATTTATTTTTTTATATTTGTTTCCCTAGTGAAAGGATCAATCCCTACTTTAACTTTCTTCCATGCGTGCCCTTAAATGAAGGGGGCATGCATGTAGGTGTATTTTTATTTAACTTCTTATTATTATTATTTCATGTGGTACCCACAAAATGTGTACTAGAGACCTCTGACACTAGTTCCTGTGCCACAAAAGATAATCCCCATTAAAAACCTGGCCTATGTGTGTAGCCGTCCATCCCCTGCACTGATCATGGAAGGGGGTATCGGACCACAAAAAATGAGATACCCACAAAAGCATTGCAGTGATCCAAATGCAAGAAAGCCTGTGAAGACTGAGATATAACTACAAATCTGAGACAAAACTTTTGACAGTGTTGGGGCCTTATTTACAAGGGGGAGTGCCATGGATGCTGTGTCCTGCTCATCTTCATCTCGGACAACAAAGCTAGAAAGAAGCCTTGCTGCTCTGCTGGTGGGTGCCTTCAGCAGGAAGGTGTTTCACCTGTGGGTGAAACCAGGAGTCAGTGCTATCCCGGCTTAACAGGAGCAGGACCACAAGAAGAAGGGCATCAAGGAACAGCATCCCCCACTATCTCAGGGTCCATCACCCCACAGCACCAGGGAGCAGGCCCATCTCTCTGTGGTGTGGGGCAATGCTTCCCTCAGCACCAAGACAGCAGCCACTGCTCATCAGATAAATACCTATAGCACATAGACTTCTCTGTTTTGGTTTAGCAAGCAGATATAATACCTTAGACATGATATCATCTAAAAAGATTTCAGAGAACAGACTTTCCATCCTGCACATTGGCTGAACTGGTCAACTCATTTATACATACATTTTTAAGAGGAATCAAGAACTTTATGAGCTGAGGCACAACGAGTTACCACACTGGGAACATCAGCAAGTCTCAGGCTCAACCAGGAGGGCCCATCCATGCTGAGCAGTTAATTAAGGGTTCATAGCCATTTAGTCTGTAATTTTTCTGTGCTTGACTTTATGAGGTAAACACCAAGGCGTTTGGGCCACAAATGTTTCTACTTGACCATGTGCTTATTGGAACCAGCAGTGGGTACCCAAGAAACACCCAAGCACAGTGACAGGCTCAGCAACCTATCCTCTCCCTACCCACCTTCTCATATGTTCCCTCTTACATCAAAACACCTACTACCATGGCTTTCTATCTGCCTGTGACCATTCCTTCTTTACACTTCAACATTTTAATTAAAAAGCAATAAAACACTTTAATTTGAGGTTTGTGCATAAAAATACAAGTAAAATAGCCTGAACACTGGGCAAATACTATTGAAATCTGAGCTGAAAGGCAGTTAGAGTAACTTTAACCACCTGAGAAATGCAATAATCACCCTGAAATGCACAGCCTGGAGTGTTTTATTGCCATTATAAACTGCAATTTATACATTAAAATAAGGAAAACAGTCAGACCCATCCATTTATGAGGTATAATAAATACGGTTATGACATCACTGACAACCAGTCACAAACTTCCAAACACATCCAGAGCTCTAAAGCAATTTCACATTTACCTTTTAAATCTGCTTTCTATCAGCACATGTGTATTTCTTGGGTGTGCACGCAGCCCTGGGCCTGACTCAGCAGTGATGTCTTCATGGGTGCGAAGGCCTCCTGGATCCTGTGGGCCCTTGCCTTGACTTTGTCTTTCATGACTTGTGCCCAACCAGTCTCCATTATGCAAAGAGCTGTTACCTCATCATAGATCTTCCCCATGACACCCACCCTAAAACAAATAAAAACAAACAAACAAAAAAATGGATCATTAAAGAATTTTTGTTTGTTTGTTGATTTATAACATCACCTTAACAGAAGTTGGGAGAATGCTGCTGTTGGGGAAACCTCTACAGAGGCCATTATAGCTCACCACAAAGTCTCTCCATTTGTAGGACAAACCTTCCCCAGCTATGTAGGCTAAGTGGTGGCCCCCCAGAAGTTTGCATTTGTATGCATCTTTGCGTACAGCCATTCAGTTGCTTTTGCCAGATTTCTCCTTCAAACATCCCCAACTTTTGTTCTTTCCGCTGTTGCAAACTTCTTGGGGGAGGAGAGTTTCTAAAACGGATAAATTGTACCTCAGGGAACAGCTCTTCTCTAAGAACGAGCTAACAGGATAAGCCCATAATAGAAATATAAATCAACTGCAAAACCTTTTTTTTTTTTTTTCTTTTTCTTCTCCTGAGTGTTTTTCTCTCATAACCAGCAGTGATGATTTTCATTACCCAATGCGCAGCCCCTTTCCAGATGAAACCTGTCCTGGTCCCTCTGCCTTCCAGCTACTGATGCACGTCACATGCACTGCGCCATCATCGGGATCAAAGAATTTTTGCTTCATTCTTGGACTCCGATAACCTGGAGCTAAGCTGGAGAAGACAAGCTGTGGTAGCCATTGCATGGGCCTGATCCAGCAGCGTCTGCCAAACATGAGGCCCCCTATGAGGAGGGCAGCAGCTGAAGATGTTTAGATCAGAGGCAACTCACCGTGTGAGAGCTGAGGGAAGATGGGAGTCGCAGGGCAAGGAGCAGCCATCAATTTGGTGCCACGCTGTGTGCAAGATGGGCTGGAGCAAAGCACTAGGGTGACCTGTCTGATTCACCATCACAAGCAATGACTAAATACCAGGTGAGGGAAGGAACACATGTTGTGCTGGAGTAAACATACATAGCCTTTCATATGCCCAGTAAACACAAGGTCTTGTGAGAGACTTAATGGTACTGACCCTGGCATTTTACTTTTATATGATTCCCACTCCATATTTCTTGTTCTCTTTATGTTCCTATTTTTGTAGCCTAGTGGCAATTTCTTTTCATCTCCCCCAGTTTACCCTTAAATCAACCCAGCTTTTCTGCAGAAGATCTTCCTGGTTTCCCCTCTGCTCAGAAGGACATCATCGTACCAGGAACGGTGCAATGGTTATCAAGTCCCTCACACCTTCCCTTGCCAGGCATCACCCTTAGTCCTCTGGGGAAACTTCTAGTGCAGAAGTATCAGGAACTCATTAGGCAGACAAACAAACTTTAAAAAAATAATAATAGTAAAGTAAAATACTGAATTACCTTGTAGTCAGCAAAGGTAGGACAACATGTGTAACATATGATTGCAAAAGGGGGCTCAGATAAGATAAAATTTGCTGTGAGGGCACATTATGGTTATTTGTAGACATTAGGATCTCAGCTGGCAGCAAGCCTCAAGATATTTGTCTTTACAACACCCCTCTGAAGTAGATGAAAAGAGCACTATTTTTATCATTTTGAGGGAGCTAAAACTGAAAAACAAAGATATAATTTGATTTTTCCATGGTTGTAGAAACCATGAAAAACAACGACAACCTATTCTATTCCATACTGTCTCTGCTCATACTTCAGAGTAGCCCACTAAGAGCACTACTTTTAGTCTGTTTTGTCTCTTCTCTCTTCTTTTTTCAAAGCAACATGGAGGCTTTGTTTGCTTGTTCTTGGGCATAAATCATTTTCTTACACCTGAAATGCAAGAACCAAGACTTCTGTTTGAATTTGAGGCTTGAAATAAAAGCACAGAGCTCCTAAACTGAGTATTTTAATGTAAGTCAGTAGATAGAGTGAAGTCAAATCTAACATGCTTCATGGCTTCTACATATCATATCACTCTCATTGCAACAACTATTGGGGGGGGGAAGGGGGGGCAAAAAACAAAAAAAAAAAGAATAGAAAAAAAGAATAGCAAGTACAACAGATGAAGTCACACTTCAGGTGAAGATGCAGTCATCTATCTACATAACAAAACAAAACTTATACTCAACTAAAGATGGTAGATAATGTTATTCATATTCACCATTGTAGTATCATCTCTTCCATTCAGCCAGATTGATCCAAATATCTGAGCCAAAGCTGAGGTTATGACTTCTGTCTACAGAACTTCACCTGACCACCAGGACAGGACATGGTCTCTCTCCAGTGCTTGTGATCTTACCTTGAGCACTGTTTACAGATGAACATTTTATTCCACTAATATTGTGCTTTCAATCAAGGACACTTAACCTATGCAAGTAAGCTCCTGTATGGAAGAAAAAAAAAAAAAAAAAAAAAAAAAAGTTAATAATAATAATAATAATAACAACAACAATAACAATAATAAACTCCACCCAAACATGGGAGGAAGTTTCTCCCCCTTTCAGCTCCATTTCTTGCTATATCACACAAGGATACACGTTTCTTCCCCAGTACCATCCAGTACTGACATCAGGTCAGTAGTATTCCATTCAGGGAAGCCTTCATAGTCTGGCAGTAAGCCCAGTGTCCGGGCTGAAGGTTTGTAAGGAAGACTGTTTTCTTGACCACAAATTTCTGGCATCTCTGTCCATCAGGAAGGTCAGAGCAAAGCACTGCTCGGCACAGAAGGATTGCTAGAAGATGTTGACCTCTTGGTGGCACAGGCTTTCACCAATCACATAAAAGTAGGCCAGACACCAGGGAAGCGTTTTTTCTTTCATTTTAAATGTATGTTAATATTTGAAAGTGTTCATTTTGAATAACTTCAGTGGATTTGGATGACATAGTGCTGTGGGGTAAAAGGAGATAGAAACAAGTAGTTAAAAATAAGCAACTTTAGTTGTCAGTATAATGCTGTTGTGAAGATGCTGAGCAGAAAGGAAGGCAAAGACAATTCTTCCCTTTCTCCAGCCTTCATTGTGTATCAAAACAGTAATGTGTTTTTACATTGTGAGGAAGTTACTAACTCCCTCCTGGTTCATAACTGAGCAAAGGCATATAGGCGACCAGGCAGAAGAAAAACTCCTCCTAATCTGGCATAACACACACATACACATGCACCCCTCAGTGCATCCCAGCCTTGTGTCTGTGATCCTAGTGCTCATACCTTCTGTTAGCAGAAGTCCTTTGATAGAATGAATTTTAAGAAAATTTGTAGCACAAATTCCAAATTTAGAGAGTAATAATAAGAACTGGTGTGTGGTTATGCCTGTCAAGTACATATATTCTTGCAGGAAAATAAATCTTATTTTATAACCTGAAAGGTTACTTACATTTATTCACTTTTCAGCATCAATTTATACACATTTTTCACTTGTACAAAATAATTTTTCTTACTTTCATCAGAAAATCATTTCTTAGTTGTTTTTACTCTTTAGTTCTGCTTATTAATATTTTTAATAATTAAAAATGTTTATCAGTTTAATGCATTTTAGATATCTAATTATTTGCAGACCTCCACTTACATGTTGCTAATGGGACAAACATCTTATTGCCTCATTTATTTTTATCTGAGAAAGTATTAAGTTACCAAAAAAATACAGCGTGATCTAAAATTCAGAATATTTGACCATTTCATGATAGCCAGCTGATAAGCACGAATTACTCTCTCAAAACAGTGAGACACTGCTCCTCTGAATATTTGATATGTGTTATTTGCTATTTGAACCAAATGTTCCATTACTGTAGTACTCTTGTTCTTTGATTAGATGATCTAAGCTATAAAGGAGGTGGCTACTCTGATTAATTTGCTTTGGCTTTGCTTTTCTCTAAGGGATAGTGGAAATACTTTAGCTGGTGCAAATAACAGGCTATGAGAGGGTGGAAGTCAGTCCCACAGAAAGAATTTATAATTTTTCTTATGCACAGGAGCAAGTGGTGTATACGGCTTAGCACACAGAGCAACAGGTAAATATGTCTAGATTTTTTTCTTAAAAATCAGGTCAATAGGTCAATAAAACAGTGAAGTAAAATGTATTTTTAGCTCTGAATTCAAGCTTCCATTTTTGAGATCTCTATTGAAAATGAATCTGTCCAATTGTAAACCAAGCTTTAATTATGCAAAGATATATTCATAGGTTTAGCTGTACCCTAGTTGACTAGCGCCATTTTCATCAATAGGATTCATCATGGGGCTACTTAGAGACATTAACACTAATTAAACACAAACATAAAACTCTTTGCAGGATTGAGACCTAAATGACTTCCATTTCCACTAAAAATTATTTTCATTTCATAATTAAAGCAAATTTTTGTTACTGGCCTGGTGTCTGATCTCCAATTAAATGTATGGAGATACTACTTAGTGCAAACACTTTCAAAAAGCCAATAAAAACAGTGAAAGTATCTGCACTTAAATTTCTTGCTAAGATTTTATTTCTGAGTTGCTCTCATTTTGCTGAAGTTCTTCACCATTTTTCATTATTACTCAGACTCCATTAGCCCTATATGCAGTCTTGTTTTTGTGTCCTATGTTCTGCTAGCTACATTTCCAACATTATAACATGCATTTAAAATAAAATAGTTCAGTTGGAAGGGACCTATAAAAATCATCAAATCCAACTGCCTCCATTTGTGTGCTACCAAGGCACCACTTGGACTTGCCTCCTAGCATTACTATGGTTTTTAGTAGAAAGCATGCTTCCCCAGTTCTTACATGTTTCCCCAAGATCCTGCACGAAGCTGTGGTTTGCTTTCCATCACGTATATTATGTTTTATCACAGGCAAACCCAGACCTTTTCTGGAAGGTTACCAATTTTAGGCCATGACCTACAAATGTTGAAAAGCCAAGGAGTAAAAAAAAAAAAAAATAGAAATAATAATAAATAGTTAATATTACAACCACTCTATGGTATTCCCATGGAGCCTCCCTTAAAGAAGAAAAATTCTATACAAGGATGTTACTGACCATAGGCATTGTGCTTTTTTTGAGGTCAAAATTATGTTCCTCCCAAGTTTGAAAAGTGAATATTGGACTCATGATCAGTCTTTTGTGGTTTAAAATCCAAGAATCACTTAGCCAGCTATTTCCCCAGTACTGTCAACCACAGCAGAGAAACACGTCTTAGGACTGAGGCAATTATACTACTAACAACATTAATGTGGTTTGGGGTGGTTTGTGGTTGTTGTGTTTTTTTTTTTGGGGGGGGGGAGGGCGGGGAATTAAAAGGGAATTAGTGAACCCCTTACTAAAAACATACTGCAGGGTTCAATGGCAATAACTAAAGCCCTTATGAGATTATAACTGTTCGGGTCATTCGCATAAACAACTTTATTTTTATTTTACTTTTTCTCAAAATACATGCACTTTCAACTTCTGGTAGGCCTTTTCCAAGGACTTTTCTAGAGTGACGCCAGCAAGCCAAGGCCAAAACCTTAATATGTCTGCTTCAACCAACCCTAAAAGTACTACTATTTATATTGATGAGACAGCTAGGAAGGCTAACCCCAGCCAGAGCTTGTCATCAAGCATGGGACTGCGAGCCCAAGGGAAGGCCAGAGCTCCTGTACTGGACAAGGTGGGCTCCAGCAGCCCCACCGCCACCGGGCTTTGCCAAGCAGCAGAGAGGAGCAGAGCACCAGCTATTTCTGCACCCTGATTTGAATGCTATTTGTACGGCTGGAGTCCTATTTTGGGTGTTTTGAGATCTATTTTGAGGTTTCGAATACTATTTTGACTCCACTGTGCGCATAATCCGGGAATATCAGGAAATACAACATCTACAAAAATATCCCTTCAAAGTCATTTTTTTAGCCACCATTCTGTAACTGGATTGAGGTGATCCCAGGACCTCCTTGCCATGCCCTTCCACACCCTGCTGCCTCCACACCACTTCCAGCTTAGGGCTCTGAAGCCTTGAGACAGTCCCCAAAATATGAGTTTTGCTCAAAATATGTGTGTGTGTGTGTATGTATATATATATATATATATATATATATAAATCAAAAGTAATTGAGAGAGTGGGAATGTTTGCTTTTTATATATATATATATATATATATATGTATGTATGTATTTCATATATTTCTTTAAATTTCTCTGCATGGGGAATCCATGAGGAGAAATAAACTTTTATATTTTAAAAACAAGAGGAGCTAAAAAATCTCATACCACTGATGTTTGAAGGACAAGTGTCACTGCAGCCTGAAAGGAACAGAAGTCCAGCAGGACCTTTTGGTCTAGGGACAGGGGGAGGGACAGAGACTGCCCGCTCTGTCTGGAGTTTAACTTTGTCAGGCACAATCATATTAAATTTCTGTACTAATAAATGTCACAGTACCCATTTCTTCTTCTCTGTACTAAATATTTCTGTACCATTGGAGGGTTACCATTCAACTTTACAGCCCTACTATGGCATCAAACTAGAATGCCTGATTTGCATTTCCACAATTGAATGTTTCCTGAAAAAAAAAATAGGCAACAGCAAGAGACTCCAAACAGCTATCTTGCAGTCACGCACAGTAGCGCATTTCAAGTCAACTAAACTTACTCAGGCCTCTTCTATGTTTATAGCATGTTTCAATTAGTTTTCTAAGAGCCCAGAAAGTAAGCAGAAAGCATGGTTTATTTATTGAAAATTTATCATTTTAAGTCTTAGAGTTAGTGGATGTATTTTATGTTGTTGACAGTCCAAATGCTGCATATATTAATACACAAAGTTACCAATATTAGGGCATAGGAGGTGTAAAAATAAAATATACATACTGACAAAGCAAAAACAAATGTGTAAGCCATTTGTGTCCTTCTGCTAATTCTAAGCTGCTTCTTTTGTCTAAAAATAAATAAATAAATAAATAAATAGATGTTCTTAAAGACATGAACACTCATTCCAAACTCTTTGTTCTGCTCCCAGGCTGCAAGGCATGCCTTTGCCTCAGTATCTCATAAGACCTTGCTGATATTCTGCCCCTTGAGATCCCAAAGCAGCACCAAGTGATGAGGAATACGAGGATAAAGAAATGCCAGCCTACGAATCCATGCAGATGCCTGCCTTCTCCTTGGGCTGAATGTATCACATGCAGCACAGCACGCATGCTCTGGTGGCAGGACGTTTGGTGGCAAGGCGCAACAGCACGAGGTAGTAACTCCAGTCTTTGCTGCTAGCAGGGTCCAGGAACTCTGCTCTTGATCTGAACACTGCAACCTTGATGCTTTAGTATAATGAAGCAAAGCTGTTTTAAAATTGCATATAAAATAAACATAAAATGATAGCAAAGCTGAGGAATAACATTCTTCAGGGAAGCTTCCAAGTAATGTCCACTCTTCCACCAAACATCCACAGACAGGGTGTAGATTGGCAGTGAGATTGCACCTTGTGGAAGCCGTGCCTAGTTGATGCAGGAGTTGATCACCTGTGATTGCCTTTTGGGATTACCTTTTGGCAAACCAAGATCTAACATGCATCTTCTGTTTCTTATCATACACCGCTAATTTTCCTGCTCTATTTTGGTGGGTTTCTAAAATCTTAGGGAACTCTTCACACCAATGAGTCTTAACTTTTCAGCATATTATTGGTCCATCTAGAATTAGATAAAACACTAATGAATTAGTTGATGTATACCACTATAATGTAAGACCTTTAAAATAGAGTATCATTTTTAGAATAAACATATTTTCCATTTTTTGCATCAATACAACCATTCTTTAGTCATGACATATGATGACTGTCAAAAAGAAAAAGAAAAAAAGATGAGGAGAGCAACAGCAATACAGGTACATTTGGAAAGGAAGTAATATTTGGAAAGTAATTTTTACTTAGAGAAGGAGAAAAAATTCCAAGTGTGGTAAACAATTTAGTTTGTAGTCACCAACACAGGGACACTTTGCACAGATATTTTCTTTCCTAGGTCACTACATTCATTGGATTTGAATTGGTTAGAGGGTTTCAGATTCAATTTCCACAATGAAAACAGTAAATGACAAAAATTACTGGAAGAGCCTATGAAGCAAAAATACAGCCAGCTGAGGCAAAAATTAGACATCTTTATATGGAACCTACTCCTACCTGTCCTATAATTTAAGATCCAGTTTTCATATCTACTGCTAGCTACAACATAAGGTTTATTAAATATTTCAGCTGGTGGAAAATGATTAAGCTTTTTGGAATTTCTACAAGGGGAAAAAAATAGAGAATCTTTGTCTGTTTGGTCAAAGATTTTTTTTTTCTTTTTTGTTGTTGTTTTTTAAATCATCCTCTGCACAGTATTGACAGTAGGTAATACAGTGTAATGCATCAATACACTATAACAGATTTTCTCTGTTTTAAATATCACTCTCATTCATACTGTGATTCAATTTAAAGAATCATTCAAAGATAAATCTAAATAAATAACAAGCTAGCTTTCAGGCAAACAAATGAATTTGCATTGTTTTATATTCATCATAAATATTTCACTTAATTACTGAGGTACTATGTTCAGAAATACAAAACAACATTATAAATTTATTAGCACTGTCCCTGCTGATTTTACAGAAGTTCTGTGGAATGTAAAAGCCAAAAGTAGAAACAGGCTCAAGAGCATAAACGAAAGAGCACACGCTGCATTCAAATGCTAAACTGGATTGACACACTCTGCTTTGCCCTGTGTATTTACAAGAACTAAAGCTTCCTGTCTTGAATCAGGTGTTATCCTATTTATTCTCAAAACCCAAGGTCAACGAAACCCTTTTCCTTCTGTTGATTTTTCCAAACCTAAACATCTGAATTAGGCTAGTTCAGTATTATCTTGAAAACTATCACAGGAGTTATTTTTCCCCCTCATTGTAAAATTGTTAAAATGTAAAAGGATGTAACAGCATTTTTCAAAGGTTTAGCAAGGTCAGCTATGTGAAGAAAAAATAAAAAGCGCTACCAAAACATAAAAGCTCCAGTACGTAGCATTTATCATCAAAATTATTTAAGTTCTTTAATGGCTCCGAAGGCTATGAAAAATATTTTTAAAATGTAAATATATGGGTCCTTCAGAAGAAGTTATCCTTCTTTGTAAACCACAGTATCACTGGTGATTTATAATTTTCAGAAAATCTTAATCCCACAGGAAATATATGAGTTCTTTATTTTTAACCTAATGCTGGCTCTAATATGGAATGCCATTTTTATTATTAGCGAAAACTCTATTATTTTTATTTGCTTATAATGAATTAAGATAAAATCTGAAACAGTGCAAGTATGAAACCATTTTAAAAACAGATTTTTTTTCCTCTTTACCTTTGAAACATCTTGAAATGTAAATAAAATTGTGGCTATCACATTTCCCTAGGGATTAAGTACTCTTACTGTTCAAATGTCATTAATTACCCTTAATGCCGTTATGAACTATTTGGAGATTATCATTATTAAACCGTTAGAGTATTTCTTAATTCCTCCCCAGAAAGCCACAGAGCAACAAGCTGAGCCTATCCTCCCCCCTTTTGTTGAAATAACAATAGCCTGGAGGAATTGTGTCTAAAAAGAAAAAGTCAAGAAACGACAACAGAAAATATTCTGGTTGACTAAATGAGAAGTAGTCAGAAGAGTTTGTGTTTAAACCATTTTCTGTTTCATAAGCAGAGTATCTGCGACTGATGCAGCCCGATGCAAGCGGCTAGGTTTCTCTGAGTAGCAGCATAAATCCCTCTAATGCAACTATCTTATCTCTAACATGCCTGTTTTGGCAATACTGGAGAATGTCTAATAACCCCCCCTCACTCCCAAACAAGAGCATCCCCTGTTTGTAACTACAGAGGACAAGAAGGCAAAGTTCTGTGTGTGTGCACACGCATGAGCAGCTGCACTGCCAGCACACGCCCAGTGCACAGCACTGCTCTTTTCCCCATGTGCATGCACAAAATATAGGGTGAGGGTTCAACAGGCAGCCCTTATGATCAGAGTGAGTTTTAAAGCAGCTAATATAGAACCTCAAAAAAAAAAAAAAAAAAAAAAAAAAGGCCATAAAAAAAACAACAATAGAAGTTTTGTGGTCGAAAAGAATGAGTCCATGAGTGAATGGTAATGCCCTCACTGACTGCCAAAAACTTCAGTTTGGGGTTTTGAGGATGTTTCATTGCTCCCTAAAATATTCACTAGAATGGAATATAGATATTATATACTGGAATTCTATCAATATATTTCATACTTAAAAGTGCAAACTGCATGCTTTTTTTTTTTTTTTTTTTTTCTTCTTTTTTTAATCCTTTTCTCCTCTGTTTGCAAGATGATAAACCAATAAGGATTATGGCATAGTTGTTTTTTGAAATGTGTCGCTTGGCTGTTTCTGTGAATAACCGTTGAGCTGGGAGGACGAGCCTGCTCCACCACAGAGGTCATGTGTTCCTACTACATTCACACACATCTCCTCTTCCAAGACAAATCACAGTGCTTGAATTCATACTTTGAAGCATATATTTTACTTTGTTATTATTACTCGACTTGCGTTTTTCATTCAAATACATACTAGCATTTTTACAAACGCATGTTTTAAAGACTCGAGAAATGACTGGCTACCAGTAAAGTAGCTCACTGCAGTGTTGCCAAACAGAGAAAGGACTTGAGCACAGCTGAGCACAAATTTTTTAAGGACTACCAGAAGAGATGGGAATGGACATATCTTCAGCATTTATACAATCCTGGTACTGAAAAACAAGCTACTCATAAGCTTGAATGCATGCATTAAAAACACACATTCTTACTTGTGCTATCACATTAAGGTATTCTAGGGGGTTCATGGTCACCTTTTTTAAGCAAATGGGTGAGGGGTTTTCTCCAAAGAGACAAGCAGAGGATGTCAGCTTTCTTGGTTTGGGTTTCTAGCTCTCCACACCTCTGCTCTGGAGGAGTTCCCAGCCCACACCTGGAGCACAGTTGGCCAAATTTGGTATTTTAATCAGACAGAGGAGCTGTAAGGCAAAACTGCCTGTGGCCAGCTTAATGAGTTACCCTAAATCATCCAGAAGGGTCACACTCTGGGGCCATCTGTGCTAATAGAGAGGGAGAGGACACCAGAAAAGGAACTGCTGGGGTGAGAGGTGGGGAAAGAGCCTCAGGAGGACCATTGCAAGGAAAAGCGGTCATCACTGGGGGAGAAATATGCAGCAATGAGATGGTGATGGCTGACAGAGGAGATGGGAACAAGCTTTTGTCTGTCCCTTTTCCAGATCCCATCTGCACGTTGCCTGTGCTGAAAGGTAATGCAGTGCTCGGGTCTGTTACGAGTTATTTTAGTTAGGAATGTCTGGCTTTTTATGGTTGTTTTAATTGGTGACAGTACTCACTGCTTAGCATGCTCAATCTGGCACCGATGTTCTCCCATGTCCTGCTCCACAACATCCTGAATGCTCATCCTGCCCTTCTCAGCTGCTGCCTTGCCAGGGTCCCTTCCCTGCTGCTACCTGCTTTGGTCCACATCGTGCCCTCCCAGGCCAATGCTGGCACACCTCTCTGGGGCCCAGAGCGCATGGAAAGATGGTAAGTGAGAAAAGCTTTAGAGCATAACTGAATTCAAAAACCCCTACTTATTCTTTTGTCCAAACCAGTAACTAACAGTTCAGTCCGCTCGCTCTTTTGTGCATAAAAGATTTTGTATCTGCAGGACACCAGGCTCTAACAAAAGAGACTGTCACACACCTTTGCACAATATTTCTTTCAAGTATCTCAGAGAAATTTTCCTACCAATAACTGGCAACACTTCTAAAAGAAGGCAATTATTGTGTTTCTGTAAGTGAGATGAGCAGACTTAAGTACCTTGCCAAAGGACGAACAGACTAGCAGTGGTAATACAGTCAGCATCTCCTTCCCAGCAACTTACACACAATTCTTCCAGCCTAATGGTCAACAAAAGTGTCGGTAGGCTCCAGATCCAGGGCTGGCTTGCTTCATTAAGCACAGGGCATATAAAAGAGCCTATGTGATTCACCTGCCTTCTCTCTTTTCACAAGAAAGCTAAACCCACCAAAGCTTACCAGAGGGCTTGTCTTGTCCCTCTTTGTAGAGCAAAGGGAAGAATAACCATGGGCTAATGGACACAAGAGCAACCTCTCTTATATGAGCTTTGAAAAGAGGAAGCCGCTACCTCTTTACATCTTTCTTTACCACCAGAACCTCACAGCAACCTCCTTGTTCTTGCATTGATCCCACATTGGTTCACCTCCTTGGGCCACTCCCCATCCCTTTCCCACAAACAGCACCATTATTCAGCCACACTAGCACACTGCATGGAAAAATTCACATTTTTCTTTCCCAATTTAAGCATATGCCACAAGCCAAGAGATGCTACCTGAGGGAGGAGATAACATGCTACCGATGATCCAACCATTTTGGGGCAACAGTTGTTGGAAAAGTAGTGGGAGGCTGAACGGAGAGCCACCATCTCTTCCAACTTGCTTCCTTCATCCCATGAAGACAGTACAGCTCACAGCCCTTGTCCCTGCTTTATGTTACACTCAAAATCATCCCATGTGTTCTGCTTTGTTGGAGCACGGTAGGTTGCTAACCCCCAGTGTCGGTCATGGAGAAAGGACTTTCCTTTCATCCCTGCAGGCAGTCTTTTGTGAAAAGGCCAGGGAATAATCACAGGACAGCAGTGACTCACTGTTTCTGTCAGTGGAAAAAATCTGTCCTGCCCAGCGCTCCCCTTCTCCCACCTGGCATCACCACTGAAACCACCACACCGACAAGCAGGGAGGTTACGCAAGGCTGTGAGGTCGGAATATTAACTTACAAAAGTCAGGATCGGTGGGAAAGGGCTGCCAGCTAGGCTGCATCAGCCTCCCTGGCCTGCTAGGAAAAGAGGTCAAGGTTTTCCAAGGTGACTGTCAATTTTGGATGGCCAACTTCATGTGTGTTCAAAGAAAAAAATATATATATATTTTGGAAAAAAATCACTGTCTAACTTTGGGGAAAAAAAAAAAAAAAAAAAAAAAAAAAGCAGATAGATGAGTCTTGTGTCTTTCAAGGTGCTTGCCATTGAGCACCCCAGGAAAAAAAAATAAATACATAAAAAGACACCTTAAGCCTCTGAAAAAAAAAAAAAAAAAAAAAAAAAAAAAAAAAAAATCTCAATCTCAAGCACTGTGCAAAAAACAACAGAGGAAACCCCGTGGGTAAATAACTAGCCAGCGCTCACAAGAGCACAGCTCTCAGGATGCATGTGTGTTTCTACTGCGGGAGAGAGAACAATTGAATTGCAAGAAGCTCTTAAGCAAGTAAAGTAAACATCTTTTGGCAATTTAGTGCTGCACTTTGAAGCCTAGCTATGTCATACAAATGGTGAAATAGCACGGACACCCTTCTGCTGGCTAGTTTGTTTAATATGGTGAGTAGGGTGTTTGGGGAGCGCAGCGCTCTTTTGTGAGCTCACGAGCCAAAGGAGGGAAGTGTGGAAGGAGCAGGAGAGGGATGTTTAAGTGAGCTATAGCTGCCTGGAGCCTATGGGAAGGGTCTGTGGTGGGAGCCCCGCCGCATCCATGGGGCTGCCACCAGCACCCCAGGGACTGGCCCCGAGCAGCCCCCGCCGCGGGCAGGACGGGGAGAGGTGCGGGGCAAGGGGACAGGGATAATCACACGAGCAGGGTTAATTGCTATAAATATCAAGAATCAAATCAATATGTCAAGATGTGTGTTCCACTTTTCACATGTATGCGGCGTGTAAATGAGAAACGGAGAGAGGGAGGAAGAGCTAAAGAGAAAAAGGAGAGACTACTAAAGAAATAAGCCCCCCTGTACAGACAGCCTGACGCCAGATGGCTTCTTCTAATAAATATTCAACCTTAACTCAGTTCCCATGTAACTTTGTTGTAAAGCTGCCAGCACACCCACACAGATCTGGGCCAGCAAAATGATTACAGTAGTACAAACAAAATAGTGCAATAGAGGAAACAGGCAGACAGGGTCCTGTATACAGAAAGACAGAGCTGTAAAGATGTGAGTTGATGAACCTTTAGATTTAATACTGAAAAACTTAAAATAATGACTTGGGTAGAGGGGAGAAAAACATTTAGGGGGAAGGAAAAAAAAAAAAAAAGACTTTTTTTCCCTTGCTGTTGCTTTTATTGTTGGGCATACACAGAACATCCTTCTGTTAAGACAGCAAATGAGGCACTATAAATCAGTTGCTATTCTGCATATTTTCTGTATTCAGCTAGAATTCAGATACCTTGCCTGAAATCATTGTCCAGCTTCAATTTCCCATTGCCCATTCTGCTCTTACGGGGCACAAGTTAAAAGGGAAGATTTTGTGCATGCCATTTGTTATTATTAATTGGGAAAAGAAAGAGATTTGGTATATTTTTCTAAAGAAAACACTGGCTCAGTGCTCAAAATCATGCAATTCAGTTGTGAGAGTGTTTTTGCCCCAAGCTCTTTAATTTCAAAATTGGATTATGAGATCTGAATATCAGAACACACCATGTTGGCAACCCCAGAACTATTTAAATAGGACCCTGACCAAATTCACAATCTAGTGCTAAGATTAGGAGGCAGGGGAAGGTAATGAAAAAGGACATGCTTAGCAGACAGCCATCTACTGATGATTTGTAGGAAAAAAAAAAAAAAAATCTAGATTTTTTTTAAACAGAAAAAAAAAAAAAAAAAAAAAAGGATTCTTGTAACCATTTCATTCAAAATGTCTCAATTTATTTTAGAGGCTGGAAAAATGTGCAGTCAGCTCTAAACTTCTACCTGCAGTTAAGATGGTTATTTAACAACTGTGTGTTAGTGATTGTTCAGGTAGCTAAAACTACGCATTTACTTTCCTTAGAATACAGCTTCTTGGTGTTACAAGCTAATTTGTAGTGATCCAAAAAGGATATAATTTTGGATGATACAGAAAAACAAACTGAATCAATAACATAGAATTTAAAAAAAAAGTGATGGTGGGGAGAAGTAGGCTGAACGTCAGAAAATATTTCCTGATTGTGAGCATTTCCCTCTGCAAAGCAGATCGACAAGGAGATGTAGCAGGCTGTAGAGTCAGGCTTTCACCACTTCCCTCGGGAGATTGTCACTGTGGAGGTTTTAAAAACAAAGCTGAACTCAGCACTAGCAAATATGCTGCAGGGAATAACCCTGCATTGGGCAAGAAGGGGACAAGATCAATTAACAGACCTCTTCTATGTCTACTTTCTATTATTTTTGACTGTTAGGAAGAAAACTTTGCTAGAGAACAGCCAAAAGCTCCCCCCTCCACTTTTCTGTTAAAAAGAGAGCAGACCACATCACGTTGAAAGCTCGTCTCTGAACCTCTGTTCATTACAACTGCTAAGTCTCTCCCACCACTTTTCCTCTGCGTGCCCTCGATCCCCACTATTACTGAGAAGTGCTGGAAAGAATTTCCTGGAGAGAAGAAAAAACAAAAAAGAAAAAAAAAAAAAAAAAAGAAAGAAAAGAAAAGAAAAGAAAAGAAAAGAAAAGAAAAGAAAAGAAAAGAAAAGAAAAGAAAAGAAAAGAAAAGAAAAGAAAAGAAAAGAAAAGAAAAGAAAAGAAAAGAAAAGAAAAGAAAGGAAAAGAAAAGAAACTGATCTGAATCTCTCTTATAATCTCTCTTATTTCTGATCTTCCTAGGCTCCTTTGTAATATTCATCTATTCTGAGCAGTGTTTGACACTTTCTTCCCACCCACCCCCATTATAAATCAGCTGTGAATCGCCTCCTTGCGCTCCTTCTCCTCCAGCCCTAAGGTGCACATTACAAGTCTACTCTTCTCCAGAGCACGATAGCATCAAATGAGGGGAGAAGTCGGCCTGCGGCTCGGTGAGCTCCATGCCTGAAGAAACGCACACCTTTTGTTTGCAGTGAGCAGGATAAAAGTGATGCGATGGAGCTGGACTCGAATCTGTCAGCCCTTGGGAAAACACCGCTGCTGAAGCCGCTAACGACGCGCCTCCTTGGCGCCGCGCACCGCAACACATCAAACGAGGCCTTCATTGACTATGCTGGCTTGAAGTTTGAGTTATCTGTCCTTACCTTAATAAACCAGGCCTACGATGCTCAGAAATCCCCTGATAAGGCTTAGGGGTTCAGGGTCACCACTCAGACTCCTCCAGCACTCAGCTTCACTCTGCAGACAAAATTGGATCAAAAATTAGGGCCCACTTCAACACCAATTTAAATCCTCCCCGTGCTCTGTCAAATATATATATGACTTATATTTAAGGGAATAAAAATGAAACGTGGATATCTTCCCCATAGAGACCATTTCTCTATATGATGCCACAGAACTGCCCCAAACTACCCTGCTTGATCAGCACATGGGCTTTGGATTTTAGATCTGCATGATTTAACATGATTTTTATTGGTATTATATGGTTTAGGAAAGGAAAGAGGCAAAGAGAAATAGGAAAGAGTGGGGAAATAATTAAATAGCAGAGAGAGGCTGGCTTAAAGAACAGGGTGGAGATGTCAGAGTCTACCCGCCTGGTTGTGTTCTCTCTATCTCCACTCCCACCCCTCTCTCCGGAGGGGACGTTGTAGTAGTGGCATGGCCTCGCAGGCTGGCAGGGCTGGAAGCAAGCCTCAGCTCTCCCTGGCTTCACAGCTAAGCACCAAAATAAATCAAAGCAAGGAAATAGCAAGGAAGGATGTGAAGTGTGGGCTCCAGGAGCCAGAGAACAAGGTCAAAATGCCTGCTGGCACCCAGGATATAGGGCTGAGAGGAGGAGGATGTTGCAGCCCACCACATCTCGCTGCACTGCCAGTGAGGGTAAGTCTCGCTGGAAAGACCTTGCCCAGGTCCCTTCCCCTCCAGCTGTGGAGCAGAGAGGTTCTTTTTTCCCCCACCACAGGCACTGCGGCCATCCTGGGTTTCTGTCCATACATTGCAACTCCCATTATATTAGCAACGTAATTCCTCAGAGTGGGACATTCCTCTGGTTGGGACATCAGCAAGTCTCACTAATGCAACCAAAGAAGAAAAGAGTCAAAGGGGATAACATTGGTTCTATTTGACACATTTCTTTTTTGTAAAATTCTGTGTTGTCTTAGAAATGCAAGCAATGATTTTGGACGTAAGACCAAGCAGAATGCAGTGTTGATGCTCTCAGCCATTACTTTATAAATTGAATAAGATAGATGTGTTCATTCATATGAACTAATGTAGTTTTTCTTATGAAGGTTTCATATTATACAAATCCATTAGCATATTTACAAATTAATCTTCCCTAAGGAAGAAAAAAGATCAAAGATTTACAGAAGGAAGTGCTTTATTACTTTTAAACTGCTTTTTTTTTTTTTAAAGAAAGAAAAAGAAATGAAGGGAAATTATGTTGAACCATAAATGTTTCTTTATGACTACTGTACAGCAGCTTTGTGGGAGATTTAAATTTACTAAAGGGCAAGGGGGACTTTAAGCCATCTATACAAGTTCAGTATTAAAAATATATATACATGACAGGTGCCCATATAAGTTCATGCAGTACAAAATATTCTATAAATGAGCTCATTTATCTGAGTAATTTAAAAAGAGATTCTGCACAAGGGGAGATATTTAGTATGAATTATAGTCAGTTTACCTTTCATAAGTTTTTTCATCATTTCCCATACCTCCTTTGGTGCTACTGAAAATATCAGTATTTTTCAAGCTAGTTTTCAATTATATTCAACCTCGCTATTCCCTATTCCCAGGAAAGCCCTACTGGAGAAGTGACTCTATGTTCTCTTCAAGATTCAGGTTTGTAAAGCCCTGTTTGTGTGATTATTTCTTCACCATAGGTGCCAGATAAAACAAGATGAGGCTAAGAAATCTTTTAAGAAAGTAGTTTGAAAAATGGAGTTTTACAGGTAAAGAAAAAATCTGCAGACTCACCCTCATCATTTAGTTTCATCATTGTTTAAAAAAAAAATCCCTATTTAGATGTTCAGAATGACTTTGTACTGTGTCTGAAAATACAGAGTAGTGGAGAAAGAAGAAAATGAGATGAGATGCAAAATTTTAATGATTTAATAATAATCACTTTCTGAAACATTTCTAACTACTAAATAGATACCAGAGCACTAAATACATTAAGATCTTCAGAAGGGAAAGAAAAAGAGAGAACTATTGGAAAGTTATAAAAGTAGCAGAACATTTCCAGGAGGGGGAGGGTAAATATGTAACAACAAAAACAGCTAAACAAAGAAAAAAAAAAAAAAGAAAGAAAAAAAAAAAAGAAAAAAAAAAAAGGAAGAAAAAAAAAAAAAAACACCTGACAATTCCAGTGCATTTTAGGTAGAACTTCTCCTACCTTGGAACAGGAATTTGAACTAGGTGAGCTCCAAAACCCCTCTTAGAAAGAAGTTGCGTACTTCTCTGCTTAAGCATTTATCTTTTTTTTTTTCTTTTTTTCTTTTTTAATATATAGGTTATATTCCAATGGAAAACTTCATGTATATTGTAAAGACTAAGGTTAAAATGCCATTCATCAACAGAATACTTATTTTCTCATGATCATTACACCCGTTCCAGTATAACTTTTTCCACTTCTTTGAGCTTCCTGAAAAACTGATGTTATATTTAAAAGGATCAGTACCTAGATAACCTCCACCTCTCCTCCTCTTCGCTATATGCCTGACAACGAATAAAGCCTTTTCACAGCAGGACAGCTGCAGTTTTACTGTGCTGGAGACGGGGACACAAAGGAGCCAGGGACACAGAGGTCACTGGCAGGCAGCAAATGGTTTCACAGAAAGATGACCCCAGTGAACACACTGCTAAGAAAGCAGGTATTTTAAAGCTGTTCCTAAAGCTGTACTTTCACTCTCAACATGCTACGCTAGCTAGTTCCTAGCCTGAACCCTGCACTAGGAACCAGGATGGACCCCTTCTCCTCATCCACTTCCACTCCACCTATGTCCTAGAAGGACACATGCCTCGAGCAAGATTTGAATGAGAAACATTCTTCCTCTACTTGTGAGTTGAGTTTTATTGTAAAGAACCTCTACTTTCTCCTGCTCTCATTCAAGCATGCTCTTCTCAAATAACCAGGCAGCTTTACTTCTTTGCTCTTTCTTTCTGATTTCCTGAGAGCAGCAGAGGGAAACTTTCAGGAATTTTTCTCTCAAATAGAAGAGAAACTCCATGTCAATTTTTGTTTTCCTGCAGACATTGCATTTGGCTATCAGCATGCTCATGGATAGCAAACCATAACTCCTCAATGCTACCATCTACCCATTTAGGAAATCAGTAAAAAATAAGACTACCTAAACTTCAGGATTATGAGGGTTGGGAAATGTTTCTGAAGTGCTTTGAAATCATGGAAAGGTGTGAGGCTATTCCAACGCTGTTAATACTTCATAGTTCTGCACAAATTTTTATTCCAGGATTTAAAGACTCTTACAAATCACTAACCCTAACAACTGTAGCACTCCTGTGAGGTATTTGTAAACAAATGCATATATTGAGGGTTTAGTTCATCTTAGTTCTTAGCTAACTAAGTTAGCTTAGTTCATCATATCTTAGTTTGAAATACTGTTGTCAGATGCAATAATCTGTCATTCATAGCTGAATTCTATGCAGCCTATTTTGTTGAAAATATTATTGGTAAATCTATTCAGAAGATTAATGCTAATTAGCTTAGGATGGGAGAGTTTCATATTACTTGAAACTTGGCTCAAAAAAAAAGAGAATGGCAAAGAAAAGAGGCATGATTGAGAGCCAATGGGACAGAAGTCAGTGACTGAAGTTCAACTAAAGAAAAAAAGAATCAACAAAATAACCCTTAGGCCAGTACTCTCCTCTCAAACCAAGAGGCATTTAAGGTTAGCACTTCATACTTTTCAGGCATTCAGCTCTCCAGCCATCACCACCTTGTTAAGGATGCTGACTACATTGCAGATGTGAAAGGAAGTTTTACACCACAAGTTTTTCAGGTGAAAAAGTGTGTCATCAATGAAGAAGAATTACAAGTCATTAAACTGGAGTGCATGCTGTGTGTGCCTCTTCAATTCAATATAGGGAATTAAGAAGTCAAATGCCTGTGGCATTAAATATGAATGATGAATGTGAGAAATAAAATAAGTGGAAGAGAAATCTGTGTTTCATTACATGAGGTATCTGTGCCACTGGCACCTTTTGATTTTGCATGAAAAAATATCTGTATAAAATCAGAAAACAAAGAAAAGTCAGAGAGCTTATTTTTAAGAAAATTCATATCAAATTTTGGTGAGATTTAGAAACACTTTTTTTTTTTTTTTCTCCAGTTTGAATCCTATTCTCATAAATTAAAAGACAATACCATATGACACTTTATTAATCAGGAATTGAGAAGGGGGGCTCCCCGTCTTTCTTCATAACAGATTTGCAAATAAACAGACATTATTTAGAAGAAAGAATACTAACTTTACAAAAAGAGAAATGTCAGAAGTGACACATTATCTCACTTGAAGGCACGCATCTGACTCCTTCCTACAACATGAAGGATAAACGTGAGCCACAAAGGTTTCTGTGTGTATCATAAAGCACATTGCATGGGAAACCACATCTCTAACTCTCCAAAGGAAAAGGCTTCTTTCATCTCTGATCAAGTTTGAGGTATTATTATTAATTTACATGTGAAGCAAATTCACCTCAACATTTTATAGGATAAATTGAAGAATACATCTACTCAGTAACCTCACTAAGACATCTAACTTTTAGAGATGCATCACAGATAGTTACTGTTGGTCTCCTCTGGAGCTCATGGAAAGAAGGACTCTCCAGAACATGGTTCTGTAGATTGCTCCTAATCCAGATCAGGATGAATAATGCTCTAAAAAGGGCTCCTTCCCCCCTTGACCCTCAGAAAGGGAAAAAGGGAAAAAGGTTGCTGCTATCTGCATTCAGGACTTCTCGCTATTGGAGATTTAATATAAAGCAAAAGTCTATCAATCCTCTGAATGTCATAGAACAAACAGAAAACTACCAATTTGAAAACACCACTGAGTTTTTTGAGACACTGAAGATGGTGGGAGGAGGAAGCCCATGAACTGATCACCAATCTCAGAAATGAGACTGAGGTAAAAAGTGAAGGAGGGCTGGGAGCTACTGGAAAGTGAAGAAATTATTGAGAGGGGAAAAAAGTATTTTCTTGTCAGCTTGGAGATTGTGAGGTCCTGAGACAATGCAGTACTCAAACAGTTAAGCATCATTAAGCTTTGATCCATTTTGTATTATTTATGGATACTTTTGGACATATAATGAAAACAGCAACTGCTTGGAGACCTTCTAAAGCATCTGCTCTAATGAAGCAAATTTTGAAGCTATTTTACTTGAACGTAAATTCTTTTTGGTTGTTCATAAAATGAAGTTCTGTTGATTTTTCACTATAGAAGCATGAATTATGCATATGTATACACACACACACACAAATAACATGTGTATGGTATATTTTGGCACATGGTATGTTTTCAGTCCTGTATACTTTCATCCAGATTTTTCTCAACTTGTTTTCAGGCACCAAACAGGAGATGTTTTCATCATGTGATTTCCCATTCGCTATATTTTTATACGGTAGATCAAAATGTGAATGGCATGGATCACATCCCAGTTAGCAGAACTGCAATAGAGGTGGGGGAACTGGAGCCAGCAAATTGAACTAGAAACTCACTGGTCACAGAGCTTCTGAACCTGGAAGTAAATGATACAAGAGCTCCTTGAAAACTCTTGATGAACTCTGGCTTTGTGCAGACACCTAGAAAAGGTAAAACATACAAACCAATCTCCCAGACTTCAGTCATTACAACTTGTATATCCTCTGTGCTCATTTATGAATTCAATATTTTGTTGTTGTTGTTTGTTTTTTTGGTGGTGTCTTTTTGTTTTGGTGGTGTTTTTGGTGGTGTTTTTTATTATTTTTGTTTGTTTTACATTTTGCACATGCTTTGTTGTGGGAACTGGGTCACTGGCACTGGAAATTTTCACAGGCTTCTTTTGCAAAACAGACATTGTGGGAAAATCACAATTGTCAATCAGCACTGTCCACCACATGCAGAACGTGGCTACTGGATTAATTCAGGTGGTACAGGGATTCTTGAGATTTTCAATCTGAATTAATCTTTTTGAAATAAGTTTTCTTTCCCCCCAGTGTCACAAACTAAAATGATGCAAGTGCAAAATCTCTGTAGTAAATTAGCGATAAAAGAATAAAACTGTTAAATGAATATATTTTTCATGCTTGAGGGCTGTGTGTTTAACAGTTTTCTAACTATTCATTCATTTATATAAAAATACTTCAGTTATTATCTACTTGAGTTGAAATTAGATATTTAATTGACTGGAGGGAATGAAATCCGCTCACTTTTAAATAAGGCAATGATTTAAAAATATTCCTGTAAAGTGATTTGTAAGACCACACCAGCACTAGTTCTTGGCACACGTCCTTGTCTGTGTATATATTTTAAAAGCATGGTTGTTTTTACAAATGTAGTACTGTGAGAGCTAACTTCTTCAGAAACATGTTTATCTTAATTAGGAAAGTCAACAGACTTCTAATGGGAAGAAATGGGTATTTTTCTCTGTGGTATCTAAAGCATCAAAGGCCTCGTTCTCATGCCAAACCAATCTTCCTTCCTGCCTGCCTTTCAAACCCAGGTGATTGCAGACAGCTGAGCAGACATTTTCCCAAAAGCTTCTATTGACCTGGCTCCAGTCCTTTCCCGTGCTCTGTCTCCTTTTCTATCCGCATGTCACTTCTCTTTCTCTTTCTGTGTATTTGTTGTATTTTTGCCTGAGGAAACCTAGGGATATTCATGGCACTGAGGCAAATAATGTGGAATTAAAAACTAAATTCTTCAGGCCTTATCCTAGCAACAGGACCATCACCATCTGTTCAGAGGACAGGACTGCCATTATCCGCTGCATTCTTTGTACGTACTCCATCACCTGTGAGGGGAAAAACATTGCCCCTTATCCTGGGGTCTTTGTTTAAAAACAAAGTCGTCTGCTTCTTTCTGGTACCAATACATTTCATAAATGTGATATACAGTACATTTAAAGGGATTAGACATCAAGAAAAGCCTTAAAACCTTTGTTAAAAAAAAATACACACACACTAAGGAAGGACATCTGCATGATAAACAACAAAAACAAATATTGTTTAATTTAAATAAACAGTGGAGATTCATTGGTAAAAGTTCATACAAATTCCTCAGTCTAGTACCGTTTTCAATAACACAAGCACTATACGTTTGACTTTGGGATCATTTTACAACAGCAGCAGAATTGTTAAGTTTTTTTTTTTTTTAATTTAAACATCTAATTTAAAATCTGCATTCCCCTATGTGCTGTGAAGGCAGTTTATGCTTCTCACCAGCACATCTCCAGCTAAAGTCCCAAAATACAGCAATGATACCTAAAAAGCTGCACACCTTTTTTGTGATAAACTTCGTAAAGTTTATCAGAGAGTTAAAATACTGTATACATTAAAGTCATCTTTTTCCACTCTTTATGGAATATGCTTTTTTTTTCCTAATTTCTGTCCTCTCTGTACATTTGAATAAGCAAAAGAGTGAATGAGGGAGGTAAGGTAAAAATTGTTGAATTTTAAAAAAATAAAATCCTGGAAATCATAGGCAACAGTCTTGACCTCATATTATGTTTTCAGTTAAAAATTGTAATTTATAAAATCTGGTTGAGTGGCTGTCTTTGCTGTTTTTATGCCACTTATAAACAAAGCTGCAGTCATATTCATTTCTCCACACTTACAGACACATTTGTGGTATGTAACTTGGCAACATAAATTGGTAAAATCTGCTCGCTCCTACCAAATCTGAAAAGTCCCATATTGTGCAGCCACCAATCTGAAAATCAGGGGTGTCGTGTCCCCTCCTGTCAGGCAGAGAGCCGGGCAGAGTACTGGAGCTGGGGGCAGGTGGGCTTCAACCTCACCTCCCTTCTCCTCTCCTCAGGATGCCAGCAGCAACTGCCAAGCACAGGAAGAGCAAATTCAGTGCAAACACAGCACATTTGTCCAAACGGATGGGAAGCCATAGCCATAATACTCCCTTTGCCATCTCTTTCACATCCTCTTTTTCCACAGCCTTTTTCCACCCATTCCAATTCCATTGCTCACCTTGTTTGCTCCTGCATTGTTGCAGGCTGGGGGTCTGACAAGTAGAAGCTGCTCCCCTAATTAGCGGATCATAGCACTACTCAATGGGACAAAAGCTCTCCTACATGGGCACTTGACACCACCTGAGCAGACTCTGGACCAAATACCTCCTTCCTTTCAAGTCATCACCATTCAGTTCATTTCTCACAAGCATTTACATGAATTGAGAATACAGACCAAGGGAAGAGAAGAAGTAGTGACCTACAATTTAAAAATTGGTTAAAAGTTGCCCTAGGCTACTAATTAGTTGCATTAAGAACCTTCACTCCTTGGTCAGGCAGGGATAATGGTTTGGCTTGGCCAAGTGGATATTCAAATTTAAGGGAGCAAGACAGACAAAAACAGAAGTCAAGAAATTCTCCTATCTCAAGAGATTTAGAATAAGTTGTACTTTGAGGGGAAAAAAAAAAAAAAAAAGTCATCAAGTCTCAAGCTGCCATCAACTTCTCTGTGAGTGTACATGACTGGAAAGCTTCTGAAGAAGCTGTAGGGGTCAAGCAGGTCCCCTGGTGTCCTGGTGGGAAGGACCTCAGCTCCATGTAGAGGCCAGTGCTTTAATTTAACCTAAGGATTCATCTCCATGTAGAGGCCAGTGCTTTAATTTAGCCTAAGGACTCGGCTTGCTCTGCACTGAGGTGGCCTCCAATAGGAAGACATAATATTAATGTAACCGTGCTTTTTAGATCTTCTCAAAATGGAAAATCCATCTCAAATTGTACTATTTCAGTTGAATTATCCACAGTTTTGTCAACACCAAAAATAATAATAATAATAATAAAATTAAGTGTTCAAAGCATTGTTTGGATTTTGGCTTTCTTACCAAACTACTAAACTTCTCATCTTTACATTCCTCCAATATTTCATAAAAGTAATAAACTGCTGTACATATTTACACAACCTAAGTGATGTTGGCTCACTATAGAGAATAAAAATATATATATTAGCATTCACGTAGTCCTATCATCAGTATGGATCAGACTTTAAAGAAAGAGGAAAGATGGATAAAAGTATTTCACATGGAAAATTGGGGGGGGGGGGGGGGATAGGTGGCAGGGGGTAGGTTTTAAAACGTAAATGTATGGTACTGAAAACAAAGGTCACTTTTCAATAACAAACTGAGTTTTCTAGAATTGATGAATTGCAACATAAAGTCATAACTAAGGATGCCCACTAGAGTTTTCCAGTTTCAAGGAGGAAATTCTTAGTAATTTAAAACAGATAAAGAAATACGTTCACTAAAATATTCTGAGATGAAGGGTAACTCCAATTATTCCCCTACTTTGACAGTCTAGTAACAGCATAACAACAATATTTTATGTGATATCAAGGGATTTGATAAAAACTACAAATTGAATTTAATTTTTGAGGACAACGATAGAGCAGTCAGAGACAAACATATTACAAGACTCATCACACTAGATAGATTAAATAAACACAGAAGTAAACAAAGGAAATCCTGGTGCTGAAGAATAACTGACTCAGTAAGAACAAAGGTTGCAAGGGAGAATGTTAGCAGGTAAAACTGTCTTTCCCCTTATGGATGGAGGGATGACATCAACTGGGTACTGTGAACCTTTATATACAGTAATTTTTGAGTTTTAGAGGTCCTCTTTCCTGTGCCATCTAAACGCATCTTATCTCCTATTTCTAAACATCATCAAATGCATTAAAGCACAGAGCTCAGGTCTGCACACTCCACAATCCACAGCAAGTCAGTGAAAGATTTGCACTCCAACTTCATATCTGGATGTGAATAGCTACATCCACTCCCTCTCATCTTGAGTGTAATTTAAGGTAGCACCGCAATAACTACCGAGAGCATGCCCAAGGTCATCGATAAGTGAACTGAAGTGTCTGCAGGGCTAAAAGTTCGCCCGCTGCAGCGGCGCAGGCTGGCGTGATAGGGACCCAGCAGGGCTCTCACCCAGCTCGAAGAGCTCTCTCACAGCGTAATGTACTTGGGTTCAGCCACTTAAGACATGCTATATCTCAGTTTCACCATTAGTAACACGGATATTAAACATTTGTCTTGATCCTGAGGTACTGCCAGACGTTTATGTTATAGAGGAACATTTCAAAAGCTATAGAGGAGTACAGATGATCGCTGTGACTATCAAACCAATGTTTAGCTGCTGTTGTACTATGTAAGCATAATGATAACGCTGAATAGTAAAGACATTTTAAAAGCTACTTACTACTTCAGCAAGCTGACAGCTTCAGGTTTTGATTCAGGCCTCCATGTGCCCAGCCAATCATTAAGAGAAAAGAGGGGTTTGAGGGGGAATGGAAAGCTCTTTTTGTCATATAGTGTTTCTTCGGACGGACTTTATAGCCCTGCAGATTAATAGAGCTCATAAACAGTGGGATGAAGAGGCAAACAAAGGTAAAACTATTAACGAGTGAACTCGTTTCACTGAGGAGACCACGAGGACCAAGCACAGTCACAGCTGACGGGGCAGAAGCCCCAGAGCACGGGGTGGCAGCAGCAGAGCAGTGCTGGGCATCACAGAGGTGGGCAGCCCAGCTAGCGGGTGCTGCAGCCACGTTATCCAGCCACGGCCCAGCAGAAAACACTTCTGTTGCTACTGCTAATGATGAATACCATATGCTTGGCTCTTGCTGTTATAAAGTGAGTTACATTGCTATTGCCGATGAGTGAATCAAGTCTTTTCTTTCATTAAAATGTAGAGGTTTATGCCCATGCATATTTCCTCAGAACTAGTACATGGACAATAACATTGTAAAACTGAAATATCCTCCAACAGTATCTTTTTCACTTATCTTATTGCCTTGTTCCATTCAGTTACAGTGTCTACTCCTCTCTCCTTTGCTCCCAGACAATAATCCTTAAACAAAGGAAGAGAGAGCACTAGTGTAATCATTCAGATCTTATTTTTTTTTCCTTCCTTTACTTTGAACCAGTTCAATTCACTATAGTTAGAAAGAAAACGTGATTAGTTACATGGATTTGGGGAAATATTTTTAGACGAGGAAAAAAGCATTTGAGGTTCACATCTAATTTTATTCAGCCTTCCTGTACCACCCCTCGTACTATCAAGAGAATCAGCTTCATTCAAGTCATTTTGACCAGCATTTATTAATTTGTCAGTGGAGATGAACCTAATGGATCCTCTTATTTTCATGTACAGCTTCACAACAAAGCATCTTATTTTGAGGTTCCACTACAGGGGATCAAATCAACAGACATGCAGTTAATGTAATTAGCATGCATCCTGTAGGTTTATCTGCTCAAAACTGTAGGAAAATTTTCAAGTTTCCCTATTTAGAACTGTTGCCTTCACAATTGTAAACTCTGAGCAGCTATGAAATGGTAAAAGATTTTTTTTTTAATATCTTCATTTTTTAAAATATTTTTCAATCAATATTTCCCTTCACTTCATAAGTGTTCATTACATTTTTAAAGTATACATTTACATTAGCATACATGTAAATATTGTAACAGGTCCAAGCTGCTGTATGGACACTAAAACACAACAGCAGAGCAGATTTAAGACTTTGCAATGCCTGCCACTGCTTCTGGGGTTTCAGTAAGAGCAGTTTTACCAGGCTGCTGTCAAGTGAAGCAAAGCTCCCAGGGAGCAGCACGGTGTCAGTGCAGGTAGGACAGTGACACTACTGAACGCCACCAAAGACCCCTTCTTCATTCTCCTGACAAAAGAAATCCACATATTGTTTCAAAGCCAGCTATAAAAGGAAAACAGGAAAAAAAAAAAAAAAGGACTGGCAGTGGGCCCTTAACACAGAGACAACCCATTCCAGTACCTCTCTCCATTTATTTTATGCCAAAATGATTTCCTATCCACCTGTTCATAAAAAAGATAGAGCTAAAAGTATCCAGTCATTGTGAATCGGTCACAGGGAACACTAATGCCTTGGCACTCAGCCTGTAGGAAAAAAAAAAAAAAAAGAAAAAAAAAAAAAAAGAAAAAACAATATATTACTTCCGTCATACATGTAAGGACTACAGGGGATCATTTTCATACACTTGAATAGGCCACTGTTAGTGATCAGCAGTTGTTTGGCCAAATTAACCCCAGGTCTACCTCCAAAAAGATTATGATTACATATTATAATTAACGATGACACTAAGGATATTAGGCTCAGAGGGGAGGTTCTTTTATTGAATAAATGATAGATTCATTCTATTCAAAAGGTAGGCGTTCATGGCACACTACACAAAGCCCTACAAGTAATCTCCTGGCTGATGGCAATTTTGGAGGAACGGGAAGAGAAGGAGGTCCCTTATGGATTTTAATCTTCTTTCTTCTCTTATGGAATGAAATTATCACAGCACTTTTTGGTCAAAGTCTAGTCTACTGTTAAATTTATCTGAGCAATCATCACAAAACACAGAGCAGAGTAAGAGGTTGGCAAGCACAGTGTTGATGTCTACAGACAGCAGGGAACGTCTTCAGCAGGTATTTAAGATATGTGTATGTGCTGTAGTAAAATGTTTGAGGTTTTATGCACATACAGCCAAACTTGGGGTGAAGGGAGGGAGGCAGGTTTCTAAATTGCCAGACCAAATCCAAGTCCTGAACCAAAGTTTAGGGGCCACAGTGACTACAGATCTTGCCTGTCACCAGCCACTACCTAAAATAAACCATCACGTGAAGTCACATTCCACGAGGTTAAGGAATTCTGAAATTTGGCTCCAGTTCTAAAACTTGACTACAAACACTTTCTTTTCCTTCTCCAGCCCCTCCCCCCCCCCCACCTCAAAAACACTAAGAGCAGTTTGAAAACCTGTGGGTTTGGAGCTCAATCAGCGAACAGCCCCACACACAGTGCTGGCTCCACGTCTAACCCAGCATCGCTCCAACTGAGAGGCAATACATGTCACTCTAAGTGGTTGCAGCAGCAACATCTAGAAGCCTGAAATATGACAATGTTTCACTAATCAATTTCTCTTCCATTTGTGTTCAAAAGATCCAAATGGAGAAATATTATAAAAAGAAACTAGGATGTGGCTAACACAATCCTGGACATACCATTCAAAGCAAGTTTTAAATAAGTTTCTCTCTCTTTACAGGAAAAGAGAAGCAAGTCAACAAAGATGTGTCATCTCAGGTAGCCTCCTTAATTCTAGAAGAAATCTTCCTCAAGACCCCTCCATTACTACAGATTTTCCTGAGTTATATCTTTGCCATAAAGAAACAAGCAAACAAGATTCTGTCACCATAGCACAAAAATTATTAAACTAATGTACTTTAGAGTACACGACTCACCTGTCGATAGGTTGACAGGGTGCATTATTACATGTGTCAGGCATGACCTTCAACACTAGATTTACAAAGAGATTTGTGTACATTTTTGGAGGGAACAACCACCAGACCCAAGCCAATTGTTTATTTATTTTTAAATTAATTGCTCTCCATAGGTAACTTTAGAAGAGTAACAACTTGTTCTAATGCCAAGCGAGAACAGATTAAAAGTGCTTTATTCAAAGCCTTCAGTTACAAACCTGAACACTGTCTAATCAACATTTCACAGTTGCCAAGAGTGCTATTTGCCACTAAGAGAAGTTTTGGCCTATGAAAGATATGCCCTTCACTATCAACTGAATAACTAGTAATGATAATTGCTTTATTCTTTATACTATTGTAGCAGTATAAGTCACAAATTTAAAAAAAAAAAAAAAAAGAAAAAAAAAAGTGGAAAAAAGCTAATTCTAGACTGCAGTAAAAAAAAAAAAATGTAATTTTCTTTGTCTTCTTATATTTACTTTTACACTTGTACAGTACTTGAAATACACACACATAAAAAAAGTGAGGTTTATGAGACAAAATACAAACCCTACTAGGAGTTATTTGTTCTTCAGTTTCTCTTTCATTCTTATAAAAGCATTGCATTGTATAAATACATTATAGATATTTTATTTATAGCCCTCCTATCTAGTCAAAAATAAAACCAGCATAATTAGTTTACTTAGCCAATTTTTCCATTGCTAAGATTTATCCACCTGTAGTTTTAAAAACAGTAACTACTTGACAGAGTATATTGATGTGCTTTAATCGCTGCTGAACATTTCCTGTCTATTTGTAGGCACTCAGAGAAACCCAAGGGGCATAATTTACAAGAGTCCAAACTGAAGTCGTTTGACAGGATGTCACTGGGAATAATCCTAGAATTATGAGTGTAAAAACAGGATATTCAATAACACAAAGCAGTCCAATCCTGGCAGTTTAGTAATTCCTGTATAACCAGATGAACCATAGTGGTAACCTTTTACCAACTTGGCATAGTTAAAATGAATTACTTAGGAATTATTCTTGGAAATGTCAAATATTACTAATCTCCAGCTGAAGAACATAGGTTTCAAACAAGAGAAGAGGAGAGAAGAACCACACACGTTCCTGAGTTTCCCCATTTCTCAAAAGAAGATTGGTTTCCAAAGCTAGCTGAAAACACATTTTCATTTTCTAGTTTGGAGCTATTTCCAAAATAATAAAAATAATAAGCAGCTTTCTTCAGTGTTTTTGTCTCACAGAGGAATGGAAGCAGTGGTACATGTTAGAAGAGATCACCACCTCCGAGCCCAGGAGCTGCAGGTGACCATTTACATCAAGACAGGTGTGTATTACTTTACCTGAAAAGAAGCAAAAGGTGGCCCAGTTAATATGGACAGGCTAGTTTTGTCCTGCATAACCCTAGAGCATATCGTTTTATGTACGTGGCAGCAGCAGCAATGTTTTTGCAGAAGGGGACTCACAATAATACCTATAGGAAAGAAGCTGAGCTTGAGAGTTCACAAGGGAGCTTAGGAGCTGGTGGTGATGGAGAGAAAGAACACAGGAAACAAAGGTGGTTGACAAGAAATATTGACAGAAAAAGAGTTGTAAAGAGGAAGAAGTGGAAGGAATGGGGTTAGAGAAAACCTGAACCTGAATGATATCGATTAGAGAATATGAGCATTGCTTTCAAATACTGGGGACATTCCTGTTCCCTGCAGACCTGAAATCCCTACCTTCCCACTTAAAGAAATGTGCCTTCCTTGATTGCAGACTGACAGGCAGCAGGTGAAAGGGAGAAGGTGTTGAAGGACTGGAAGGAGAAAAGTGGCTGTGTAGATATATTAACGAAGCTGACTTTTGACAAGGCATTATGCTTAATTCAGCATGGAAATGGTCTTGACAATGTCTAAGTTGAACACAAAAAAACCTTCCTTGTCTGCTTACAGCTAGATACTCAGTTCAGTAATTTGTTAAAGCAGGGCCATAGAGAAGGGGAGTGATTTGGCAATGAGAAATGCCTATGAGGAAGGAAAAGACATACGTGTATTGTGAAGAAAGACCACAGCCCCTGGATTTATTGTATACATAATAATTAATAATGACCCATTTTTCCTATTCCAGATTTCTAAATTCCTTACTCACTTTAATTAAGTTCACACTAAAAATAGGATGCTGTAGAACAAAGAACTTTTTTATGACTTTAAAAATGCAAGCTTACTCACTAGCCAGGATTTTCCCAGCTCTCAGTGCTTTGGTACAAAGAGCTATTATGACACGACATAAATGCACTATCAATGGAAGACATTTTTAGATAAAACTTGATAATGTAACATTTACTGATTCCATCTGTCAAGACAGATAAGGAGAATGAGACTTCATAGCAAAACACACAGGAAACATAACGGCAAAAACAAAAACAAGTACAGGCAGAGTAGACACTACTTGTTGACCTAGAGTCTGTATTCGTTACATCCTTTCACATAGACATAAGAGTTGCTTTCTGCACCAATATGGTTGTGGGATCTCCAGTTCCAGCAATACAATTACATTTACTTGACAGCTTTCAGAACTTATTTACATTATGTATTTTAAACCTCCTAATTCCATCTTCTGTACACAACTTTAATGATACAAAGCAATATGGGGCTATATAGTTGCCTAAATACATAGCCAGTCTGATGAGATCTCCTTCTTCTCAGGCACTATGAAGCCCATCAACAACGCTCAGCTCACAAACAGCCCAGAAGCTTTACGTTTCCCTTCTGCGTCACAAACCTGATTTAAATTCAAGGCAAAGACTAGCATCCCTGATGAAGAAGAGCAATTGCTCTTTAAACAACTTTTGTAAATGCTTCCTGTGCTAACAAGGGAGCGTAGAGTTTGCTTAGGTAAAATAAAGCAGACGGACAAACCTCTCCATATCCTGCTTTGGTTCCAAGATTCAATAATGAACAAGGGTGTGCAAAGAAATTAGAGCGGTGGAAGTGCCAAAGGTATCCCTTGGAGATGTGTATATCATGTTGTCATGTAAAAGAGCTCTTGAATGATAAAGAAGCGGAACCCAATTACTACTGGTTTCATGCTAATCTGAACCAATGACTAACTGCAGGCTTTGGTATCATGATGCCCACAGTAATTAATTCACCTCTTTATTCCCAAAACATGCTAGGAAATTAATTTCCAATACCAGAATTAATTTGGCACTAGAAGATATGAAAGTGTTTGGAGTTACCTGGCAATCACTTGGAAGCCTTGTCCTGGACTCAGTGCAGTAGAGCAAGCTGCCTCACAGAGGCAGAGAGAGGCTCGGAAGCACCATTGCCATGAAAACCATGCTGTCCTATGCAAAGCACATCTGTTGGAGAACAGAGCTTATCCCAAACCATGGTCTTCTTATGGACAATAACCAAGCGAGGAGGAGAAAGCAGGGAGACAGGGTTCAGAGAAGTTGGGTAGTAAAACAGATAAACTCCTACTCTTGGTGTTCTAGGCCACAGAAAGATGTAGAAGGTATCCAAACTAATTGTGGATAGGCTCTTTTCAGTCTGTTAAACATTTAAATGAACGTGAATATCTCACTGGCTTTCTGAATAGGTCTTGCTAAGTATGAACGTAGAGGTATCTAGGAATTATCTGGGCTGTGATCTGAAAGTGAAGTCTACTCTGTAAAGCAAGTGAAAGTCAGATTTTAAGTGATTTCGGATTATTTTTCATATGTTTGGGCACTGAAGTATTCCTAAAACCATTTTCACTGAAGCTTGAATTCCAATTAATGAGAATTCTACATGTAAACAATCTTAGACTGTTCAGAAATCTTCTTGCTAATTATATATATATATATATATATATTTGCTTACAAGGCCAACAGTTGTAAAATTATATTTTATATGCCATCCACAGGAATATCTCCAAGATTTTAATTGTCTGCCTCATGAATTCATCCTGGCAGATGATACCAACAAATCAGTAAATAGTTGAACTTGGCCTAGGATTTCAGATATGAAAAGAACACTGTTAGATAGAAATTTTCCTTAGTTTAAAAGGTTTCATAGAATAAATAATGCTCCAACACCACAGTCCTGTTGGAAAATATATTTTTGAGTCTAGAAGGAAAAATAATACAGTACGTATGTAATGATGTCAGTAAGCAGTAATTTACCAAAGCTGTCAAAAAAATAATAAAAAAAAGTTTTCCTTCCCCCAGTTAGCTCTGCTTTCAACCAGTCTTTCACAGTCTTCTCCTCAGCCTCAGCAAATCAACAGATATCTGTGAGATCATAAGAGGAAACAGGTTGCTGTATCATGTCTACAGGGCACAAGGAAGCTTTGCCTCCTGAAACCTGCAGCTAATGACACAGGAGTACTGCAAGGAGTCACGCTACTGTATTTTGGATGTGGAAGAGTTTCCAGACTGCACTTACCTTCTTACTTTACTGATTCACTGTTTCTTAAAGCTTCCTTAAAAAAAAAAAAAAAAAAAAAAAAAAAAAAAAAACACGTAAGGATGGCACAGAGATAAATTCTCCCACCCCAATGGTAAGCAGACAAAAAGAAATTAAAAAGAGTTCTTACTCTCTGCCTTAAAGAAGAAACTGAAGCACTAACTGAACTTCATTTTTGTGAATTGTAGCTTTTTTTTTCCTCCTCAGTAGAAGGGGAAAAAAAAACTTCAGAAATGGAATTTTGCCCATAGACTGATGAATACAGATCACATTTCTAGTGGGCTTATAACCTGCTCCAGTGAAAACATAATTTTTAATTTGCTTTTAGGGTTATTTATTTATTTTTTATTATTACACTAAGGGTTTATAATTTAACGTCAAACATAATTTTGCACGAATTACGAGACTGCACTATGATGCTGAAGATAAGATGTATGTGACTGGTTGGCATCGCCTCAAACTAGGTTTCTGAGAAAATGGATCACTAATTGGCAGGCTGCCATTCCATACACTGTTTAGCACAACTTAAAATGAAACAAGCTATCTTCTGCAAAGAGTTACGCACAACGTCCTCTCGGTGCAAAGAAAAATAGGCATCTTTTAAGCGTGTTATATTCACCCTTTCACACAATACAGGCTACATTTGACGTTAGCGATGCATGGTCATATCCATTTTGTACTGCTCCTTAAAGAACATACTATTTCTAAATGTTTATGCCTCAAAAAAAAAAAAAAGATATTTAAGGTACCAATTAAAATTCTAAATTATCGGTCATACCACTTCATAAAAATCACACCAATTTTGATTAATTGTAGTTCAGCTATTTAAGAGCTGAAAAAACATGACATTTTACTATGATGTCATTTTCCCATTCATTCCAGTGGTAAAAGTCCTCCACTACAGCTCCAGAAAGAATAATATAAAATTAAAGCATGGAAATGATCAGAGGAAATAATTTTGACAATGAAGTAATTTCCTAGATTGGTTTTAAGTATGACTTCTTTGTCAGCTTTAAATCAAAAAATAAAAGATGCCATAATTTTATTGAACTTGTATGGTGAATGAGTAATGTGCATATGTAAGAAATGGTGTCAGTTAACTTAAAAATCAAACCATATGCTTGAGCCCAAATAGAACAGAACACCCCAAGACTGAACCCAAATCAAACATATACAAGGGAATCCTGAGCCAAAGTATGGTATCTCCAGAACCAAGTATTACTGAATTTAAAAGCCACAAAAAGTGGGATGATGAGATGAAAGGCAACTCCTTTAACAAATAGATAACATGTCCTATGCTCAAGTTGTCAGATATACTTGACATTCAAAGCTGTTAAGCAGTATCTTAAACTTCCTATCAGAAACTTTGTAAGTTTTGAAGAGTTTTTTCCTTCTAAATAAGTAGTTTCAGAATTTTGCCATTAGATTTTTTTTTTAATATTATTTTTGAGTGCAGTTGAAAGTGAAGTCCTTGCATATGTTTGTATTTTCATAGGTGCCAAACTGATGCTAGGATCCAATCCAACTTCTTTTGAAATCAATTGGAATTTTTCACTTGACTAGAATTCAAGCATCTGTTATTAGCAATTTCAGAGAGAGAGAAACTTCAAAAATAAAGCAAAATGGGGAACTGGGACACTAATTTTCTCTGTAGCCTTCCTTCATTTAGGAGATTGAAGTAATTTCTAAACTGTGTGACTTCCCGAATGGATATCAAGGCTGCCCAAACACAGCAGTGACAAAGTCCACGTGAAAAAATTTCTACCCAGAAATTGTGGCAGAGCTCCCTGTTAGCGCCTTCCTGGAACCCCAGTATTTTAGATACAGATGCAAAGTCCAGCACAATCCAGAACTTGCAATAGGATCCCCACAGCAGATCTGTGGAATGAATTTCCCTTAAAAGCAATTTATGTCATCTCCAAATGCCTTTTGACTGGAAACAAAAGTCCTGATTTTAAGGAAAAAAGAAAAAAGCTGAGAAATCTGTCAGATTTTGATTTTCTCAAGATTCAAAGTCCTCAGTTCCTCCATGCGGTATTGGCTGGCACTTCAATAATGCAGTGCCAGGCCAAGAGCAAAGCTAAAAGGTTTGCTTCAACATGCAAAAAGTTTTGTAGGTTTTTTTCCCCCCCATTACCAACCTCCAAGTTAAGGGGAACGTGAACTGCATCTCCAACATGCTGAGCCAGTAGCTAAATATCATATCTTAGCATGCTAGAAAGAGGGAGTCCCCACTGAAAAGGTTAAAACAATACAGCTCAGAATTTTTCCAACTCTCAGGAAATTAAATTTCATTGGGGGGGGGGGAAGAAATATCAGAAAATAATCACTGGCTAGGCAGAACTGCATGGAGTGAATCATCAGCACCAAATTGGTTTTGCTTTAAAAGCATGCAACAGTTTATGTATCTAGGACAACATTCATTTAGCAAACAGACATCAACAAAATTTGCTCAAGAAAAGCACCCATCTGCTCAGGGTAAGGATCTGACCTCTCAGGAAGAGAGGCCAGGCTAAAGAGCTGCGAGCACGGCTTCGCTTTGGTCCTGGCTGAGGGTCCAACTGCAGCTCCTGACCAAGGAAGGATGTCTAGCCCCACACATCTCAATAAGATGTACTAAATGGAAAATTAAGATGTAGCAGCATTTGAATTTCAATCTCATTAGCTTAAGCTGTTATTATTTCCCATATGTAGAGACAGTTTCTTACATACTAGCAGTATGCTTGCAGCAGAACAACATACACGGTTTCCATGGGTTTGTTCTACCTCCCTCCACAAAATTCCCACTTCTCACACTGGTGTGGAAACTGCATAATCCCTGATAGATCCCACTAGATAACAGAAGAGAAGCAGAACAAGCAACAGGTTAAGATCTTTGGCATGCACCTAAGCACCAAATGGCTTAAACCCACGAGCTTCACCATCCAGCAACTCCAAGCAGAAGCAAAGTATGGGCAACCAGGAATACTTTTGAGCATATGATCATTCGATGTATGTGATTTTATTCAAATCATTAAAGTTCTGGTATGTATTGAGGCCACCAAAGACAACACAGTCATCAAGCAGCATAGCCTGCATATGTGCTGCATTTGTGTCTTTGCAAAAACAGAAGACCTGGAAACACAGGACTGGAAGGAGCAGATACTTCTATCCCTTTAAAAATCTTGGATGGTTTCTCTACCAAAAAAAAAACTCAATTCACATCACAAACTGTAAAAAGCAATCAGAACCTACCCAGGTTTTCATTAGTCTGCATGTGCATGGAATATTTCTCGAGATGATTTTCATGCCCAGTCTTGTACTACTAGGAGTCACCTAGATAGAAAGTAACTTTATTATCTGTGGGATGTGGAAATTCCTGGCAAGTGATCTTTAGGTGGACCTAAAAATTAGCTACCATCAGGCTGTCACTTTTTCCAAGCTTCCCCACCTTCCTATTAAATGACTAGAAATTGAAAGTGATATTTCCACAAAATGATTTCATGTAAATGTACAAATGCAAGTTCAGGAGTTTCCCTTTTTATAAGGATTGACTAATACAAACCTTTTAGCTTTGCTTGAAATACCCTAGTTTTTCTTCTTTCCTACCTAAATTATGTACATAATCATCCTTTCTTTTTACCAGATTGCACTAATGAGTGTACAGGAAATAATATTTCAAAAAGACTTCTACAGACTTGTGAGAGATCATTCCCACTCTTGAATAATTTGATAAAAATATTTTTCAGTTCTAGTTAAGAGATGAGAGTTTATAGCTTTATTTTGCCTTTTATTCATGCCTGTAACTCTACCATAGCGCGCTGTAAAAGCCTTACTAATCCTCTCTAAGCAGCCAGAAATATTTGAAGTCATCTCTTTTGCCAACAAACAAGTAAGCCATGTCAGTGACCGACTTTGGTGCAGTAAGAAGTGGCTCCTGGGTTATCTATAACTTCCTAATCCAGGAACAAAACAGTGTCTGCTTGTCTCTGGAGACTCTTCTAGTCAGCTTGGAGTCCGGCTCCATGTCCCTCCCATCTCAAAAGTCATGCTATAAAACTATTTCTGCCCATTCTCAGACACACAGAAAGAACATTTTTCTTTTATGACTCATCCAATCAGCCTGTGACCCAGTTCATCTCAGATCCTTAAAAATGACAGCAGAATGAATTATTTTATCATCTGATCTTCTTGCCAGGGACTTTTGCATGAGTGCAGCAACCCGTAGCAGTGGCCTGACATAGCCACAAGGCCACGGAGCAGCAGCCTCCTGCCGCAGCCGTGGGCCCAGGTACCAATGTGCCATTTCCCACTGAAATGCATCTTTAGTCTCCAAAGTCTGAGCCCAAGTGCTGTGCATGCTCTCATTTTCATCTTTCCCCTCCGCTTCACAAAAACAAACAAACACCCTCAATGCACAGCCCAGGGCTGCTAGCAAATAACACGGACTTCAAGATTCTTGGCAGTCTTAAAGGATCTACATAGGGTGGTTTAATCAGTACCATAGCATTAAAGAAAAAAATAAAAAGCTATAAACTATGTGTCATGCTCTCCCACCTTTACACATCAAACATATTTTATTTCAAAGGTAATTAACTGACATAATTAGGTGCTCTGCACTGCTTCTTGGACTGTTCTTTCCCCCCCTTCAAGCTGCTGCTTCTACACCAGCAGAAACATCAGAGTCAAATTTTAAAATGTTTCAGGGTTCAAAAGCTAGAAGGTAGTTCCTTTCCGTCTAACTTTTTTCCTCTTCCCCATCTATTGACATTGCAATTCTGCAGGGCAGGGACTTTCTGCAACTGCGTGGTTACTGCAGAGGCATAGCTCAACAGGGGACTGCTCTCACCAGGGCACCTGGGCATTATTTCTTGTAACTGCAGGTAGAGTCTATCAGCACAAGTCACACAAAATGCATCTGCCACACACTGCTACGTTTTTTAAACTCTTGCAAGAAAAAAAAAAAAAATTACTAACGTTCAAGACTTGCACATTACTACTTGCTTTTTTTTCTTTCCAAATTAAACACATGCCAAAAAAAAAGTATTTGAGAAGATACTAAGTATGCCAGTGAAATAAAAACTATTTCAAACAGCATCCTTTTACTTTTCTGAAAAGAAAATAGGAGTCAAACTAGTCACAAACTCCATGCTAATCATTAGTGAGATACTGTTACCCTGGGGCTGCTGTAACTTGCATGCATGCCCTCCTTACAATTTCAAGATCTTTGAATTTATTTTTTTTCAGGCACATATAAAAGCACGTATGGTTGAAATAAAAAATAAAGCAGATACAGATGATACTTGGAAGTTCAGCAGACTCCAGTATGGCAGTGAGTGGAACCATTAGGGCAAAAATACACTGTTTTTCTATGGTCAGCATCCATGTAGAAAAAACAGCAGAGGTTTCAATATCTTGAAAGCAGAGAAAGTTTAGTGGATCTTGGACAAAGAATTATTATTTAAACTTTAAATGCAGGGTCTTCATCCTGTTTTCCCTATCCAGCCAACTCCTGTTAGCTTTAATAAAATTTCCCTGCCCAGGCAGAGTGGGCCCCGTGTGCCTGTTTGGTTGTGACCATAAATTTCATTTTGAAGAGGAGCATGGCCCAGTCCAACTGTGATGGAGGTGTCTGTCCAAAAAGATATCCCTGCTCTAAAAAGAAATATCTTGCCAGGGAAGGGAGGGGGCAGCCCCCTATAAGGTTACGTCGATCCATGAACATTCTCGCTTCATTGTTTCACATTACCCTAGGTATGGTTTAATGCCCTTTATTTTACAGATCATTCTCACTAAACAATACAATTGCTATTTGCAATAAGGAAAAGCACTTCTACCATTTACGTTGCTAGCTTAAATGAAAAACTACACCTTCTCCCACGCTTTCAAAAATATCTCTAAACACAAGAACAATCAGTTTAAGTGGAACCAACTTCAAAATGAAATGCACTTGCTACCACCATAAATGCTTAGTGCAGACTTGAGGAGAAGTGAACTTATTATTAGTTTAATCTAGCCATATTTGAGATAAAGCAGTTCATATTTTCAGAAGCGAAGAATCAAAATTATAATTGTTTTTGTCATTTGCACAGCAATTTTACTCCTG
>NC_140303.1:38197355-38284855 GCF_964211825.1 Aythya ferina | reverse complement strand
ACAAAGGGCGAGGAACCCGCACCGCAACACAAAACTGGGCACTGACTTCTCCTCCTCCACTTGATGCCTGGAGACGTTCACAGAGGAGCCGACGAAAGAGAGGGGCTCTGCCAGCTTTGGCTGCAAACGCTAGCAACTAGAAAGCAGTAGAGCACAAAGTCAACTTGTTTGAGTGCTGAAAATCCCTATGGAAATGCTTAGAAGTTTTTTCCTCTTTTTACACCTGGAGAAGCAGCGCATCAGACACAGGGGTAGTGGCTCTCCCTAGCTTTACTGTCCCATGCTTTTCTCCTAGAGTTATCGCTGAGTGCTGCAGTTTGACTTTCAAAGATGTGGTAGGCTCCTGAGGTAATGCTCAAATATTCAATGCTCTTACAGCTCCTGAACAAGTGGAAACATTACTAATAGGGGAAGAGAAGAAATCTTACTAAAACACCCAGGATAAGAGTGCTGGCTACATTACCAGATGCAGAAGGTACAAGAATCACTTCAGCATCCATGCAGAGATGAACCACACTGAAACACTATACATAGTATACATGGTTAGCACATTTGGGCAAACAACTTTCCCTTTGAAGCAAGGACACATACATTAATCAGGAAGGATTATTCCTGTTAACTTTTCACTGGAACTTTTAATTATTATAATCAATGTTCCCAAATATTTATAATATTTTACAAGGCACAAAGTTAAATTTTGTCTGGTCATCACCAAAAGTCTGCCATTAGGCTAGTGGAAATCTGAATAAGCAGATTTCAGAGACAGCAGACTTTAATTAGAAAAAAAAATAACATATTATAAACAAACTAAACTACTTCTGCATGTGATTCATGCACTACTTCATTAAGGTAAGAATTGCTCAAGGACTGGTTAACTAAAGCAATATAGAGCTGCCGCCTAAAGACATCCAAAACCCTGGGAACTACTCCACAAAAAGTTCTCCAATTGATTTATTTATTTATTTTTTAATATATAGCTAAAAATGAAGCCTTTAATTTTCATTTCATTTGTTAAGAACAGTCATATCACTTTTGTCTGAAGACCTCTAACCACTGTATAGGGATTATATCAATCTTGAGGTACATTTGTTAAGGTAATACCACAAAATCTTCATGAGATGAACTAAGTGCAAAGCAGATTTTGTATATATGCATTTTAAATTTGTATCTATAACCATCTATATGTGCATGTATGTTTATAAACATGAGTAAGTTTCCCAGCAAGAATTTGTTGCCAAATTTCTTTTCAATTTGCAACTAAAAATATTCAACACCAATGAAACTAGAGGTCATAACACCATGCAAGGAAAAAGCAAAACACGTCTTTCAAGCTAGACCTAAATCACAAGACCTAAATCCTTCCTAGTACGTATGGGATAAAAACACATCAAAGAGCACATGTTGAAGGAGATGACGTAAGTCATCTCCATTATTGGCATTTTATGATACAGTGAAAGAGTGAAAGCAGCCTTAAGTAAACAAGAGGCTAGCAAAAACAATTTAATAGAGGTGTCATTTTTGAAGATGAGCACTTCTACTCTAGACAGACATATTAGGGCATTTTTGCAAGCAAGAGAGGTTCACCAACAATTATACAGTCTCCTCAGCAGATTTCACTGAATTTAAAACCTTTCCATTTTCTCAAAAGCAAGTTTCTTGCCAGCAATTTTAATTTATCTAGCTACACCACATGCATGAACATGAGCATGAACATGACATTTTTTATTATTTATTTTTTTTTCCAGGGATAATAGAGTTTTCTGGTCTCTGGTCCAAGTAGATGGCATATCACTGACCTTCCGAGCCCTACAACAGTAGCATAACACCTGTGAGAACTACCTTCAGTAGCATCTCTTACTTGAGATGGAGGAGGTGGAGCATTCTCTTTTTTTTATTTTATTATTTTTTTATTTTATTGTTTATTTATTTATTATAAACTCCTGCATAGGATATACATGTATATACACAAACACAATAAATGTGCTACGTGGTTATTCTACAGTGTTGTTTACAGAGAAGGTGAAACAGGTATCTCATCATTTACACCAGGTTGTAACCCAACTGTTGTTCTCCAGAGCTCGCAAGGATTTTCCTTAACTGCTTCCCACATCATCTGTCCTGCCCCATTGCACCATAAATATTGATGCTGTAACAGGAAGTTACAATATACATGGTTCTTCTCTCCCTTCCCACTTTTTGTTTTGTTTTAAAGATAAGCCTGAAAAACAGACTTTTTCTTTGTAGCAAACAGAAGCAGATCAAGTATTTTAATTACTCTTGGGTCGTTTGCACTCTCATAATTTCATACCCACATATCTTTAATATTTATAGCAGACACTGAAAAGATTTAACATATGTAGTGATTTTCACCAAGTAACTCCACACTCTTCCTGAATACAAAGATGTAATTTGTCACCATTTACACAACCTGAAAAAAAATAAAAATAAAAAAGGCCAGTAATTCATGTGAACAAGTTTCTCCTCCAAGATTTTAATTAAAACACAAATGCCTTACACACTTCAAATTGTAATATCCTGTACATGTATTTTAACTACTGCCTGATCAGAGGGGGGTTTTGTAAATAAGATGCATTCTCACATCTGAAGAAGTTCTATGTAATTAGCTGAATGCAGTAAAATATATATTTTAAGAAGACCCAAAAATAGCAACCCTAATGAGAAGCATGCAAAATGGAAATAAAACATTTTAGAAGTAATAACAACAATCAGTAAGACCAACAGTAAAGATGAAGTAAGGACTAAAGCAAAATACTATTAACAGGGCAGCAATTCCTTGTATTTTAAAGGAAAAAAATCATATTCTTTTGAGAATGCTGTGAGGAGTTTTTTCAGAAAGGAATCCATAAAACAGGAAAATTACCGTAAAATTGAAACGGTACCTCATGTGGGATCTAGTGGCTGTTTTACAGAGACTGTATGTGCTTGCTGGTTCAGTGAATACAAAAAATAAGTTATGATTATGACGCATGGGGGATAAAAACAGCCTCAAAATATAGTTTTTTTCCTTGATACATCCTAACAAATATATCCCCATTGCCTTAGGAGCCTTTCATGTTAATGAGAGGTTAAAGCAGTCACTCTGGGGTTCTTGCATGTGTGTGCACATATATATTTACACTAGGTGCTGGCTGCAGAAACCAGCCTCCAAAGGCCAAATTCATCCCTCAGATACCCACACGAAGCCCCAGTCCAAGTCAAAGGGAGTTGTGCACACATATCTGAGTGAGCTGGCCCCAAAAACTGTTTCTCAAATTGCTGAAAATCTCCCTGGAACAAAATGAAAGTGATAATAGGAACAGAATATAAGAAAATAACTGTACTCTCCGGAGACCCTAAGACCACATCCTTTGTTTCTCTGAAACATTCTTTGGTAACTTTTCAGCTCTGTCACTTTTTATTGCCCAAGCTCTATAGTATTCTTGTCCTCATCTCTGTGTCTTTTATCACCAGCCTGTAATTTTTCAGTAATCTTTGTGTCTTAAAAAGCAGACACAAAGATTTCTCCAGACCTGCCTTCAGAAAGTGAAGATATATGTGAAGAAGAAGCAAGTCTGACAAACTGACACTCAGCAACAATTCCTGGGAAACACACAAGACTTCTTTTTTCTCTTATTGTTAATTTTCTGTTTCAATGAAAACTATGATTCACAATTTCTGGAAAGTGGGGCCAAGTGAGGTGAAAAGGGATATTTATATCCCAAAACTACCCATACTTTAGCCCTGTCACAGCTGTATGTTAAGCATCCCTGCTGCTCAAACACTTCTGAGACTTTTCAGATTTTCCCAGGCAGCCAGAGGGATGCTAGCTAAGAGCCACCGGGAATATTTGATTATTAGTTTAACAACACAATCCATGGCACAAATATATATTATACATACACAGAGCTGCTCTGCCCTGCACAAGCTATTTGTTGTGCCCCTATTTTTGTATATCATGTGATACCCACACTTTCTAGCTTTCTACCTGCTGAAAATCAGACAACAACCCCTGAACAAATCTGTTACAGAAATAAGTCATTTTTTCCTCTCTGTTTCAAACTCAGTTTGGATGAATTCAGCTTGAAAGGAGTGGTAAGAAATGGTTACATACTCGAACCAGTTTGTGTAATCTGGCTGTATTTGTGGCTTCTACTTTTCTGGGAAGGAGGTTTCAAATGGTGTCAGTGTATTTCTTGTATTCTCTAGTCCTAAGGGAAAGTTGACCTTATTTTCATTTTCCCACTGCCTGAGCCTTTGGTTTGCTGGAGAATTCCAGGAAGAACTTCCTGCAGGAGAACAATATCTGGCACCCATTTAGCTGACTAAGTGAAGGAGCAGTATACTAAAGGGTAGGTCAGACTCAAGTAAATAAGGTAAATCATTGTTATCCTGGATACAAGACCTTTGGGGCAAAGCTTTAACACCTTTCAGGAAGCTAAGAGCAGCCAGTGAAGGCTGCTGTTCTAGTAACAGCAACTGGACAGAGGGTCATTCTTTTATAATGCCTGTTGTGCTTTTCTTGCACATCTTTATTCTATTAGAAATAAGACATCAAAAAAACATTTCCACTTATTTTAGTCCTGGGGGAGAAGATTTGCTTGGTTTGATTTTTTTCCTTTTTTGCTTGATTGATTTTTTAATTATTATTTTGAGGAGTTTTCATGACTATTTTTAGTAAATGCACATACTTTTCAGTACTACCTTGCCACAATTAAAATAATGCAAGCAAAAAAAATTGCTAAGAGCTGTTGGCAGGTCCCCTCATAGTTTAAGTACTAATATAAGCTTACTTTGCCAATAAAACAACTCTAGGTCAAGGCAGAAAGAGAAAATCTGCAGTGTCTAACACTAAACAATCCACTCTCACCCAGGAGTGGCTTGGTTTCTCACAGCAAGCACTGACTTAGGCAGCAAAAGTACAACAGAGTTCAATGTGGAGGAATTTGGTTTTATTCTATTAGGTGGTGGTTTTAAAGATGGAAATTTTTCTCCCATTGACACCAGCATGGACAAAACATGTTTTTCATTTACCTGCCTAGCTCCAGCCACTTGAGAAGTAAAGAATTGAACAAGAAAATGTAGAAGACAGTACAGGAGGGGAGAAAAAACATCCTCTAAATCCTACCAGGGCAGTTCTGTAAATCCATGGTAGAGCATGGTCAATGGCTCCATTCCCACATTGCCAGGTCTGGGTGCCCGGTCAGAGGCAGAGCCCTGCAGGCAGGTTCCATGTATACTATGCTGGTCTTCACCACCTCTCCCTTAATCTCTTCTTCCCCAATTTCAATCCAAATTGCTATCCTAGATCTGCAAAACATTATGTGGCCTTGCTCACATAACCCCACGAAGTCTCTCCACCGGCTACCACTGGGCAGAAGAACAGGGACAACACCAACATCTTGGTCCGTCCAGCACAGCCACTTCCTATTCGTGTTTCTGCTCCAGCATCTGAAGCGTGACCACAAGCACTGGACGCACACGAGCCCACAGCATTCGCTGATCCTTTTGGCTCACTCCTGAATTAACATCGTCTCTCTGACTCAGGAGCGGGTTTTGTGCAGCAGAGCATTCCTAATAAACACCCACATCTCATTCAAAACCACTTTCCACGTTGACGCTATTCTTAAATTCTGTGGTTAATCTGGACTCTAATTTCAGCACTTTTACAGCAGCTGAGAATCCATTGCCTTAAAGTGTAAATCCAGAAAGGATTAAACAAAATTTAAAAAACAGGGCCTCGTCTTTGAGGCAAACAGGCATATGGTTTTAAATATTTCAGACTTCTAGCTGTACCTGTGAAACATAAGCCTATGCAGATCACAAGCCTGGGTGCTAGTTAGCTAGACTAGTGTAAAAGCTCCAGTACCCTTAAATTAGAAGGCTTGGAGGGAAGCACATTCCTTTGAGTTGACATTGGCAGGCAGATGAAGACGCATCGCACCGGTGCAGCAATTATCCCAAACTCAGTTTGGGACAGTACAAGTGATCTGCAGAGAGCAGTTGCCCTTGAGAAGAAGGGAGCAGCAAGGCAAAATGCACTGATGGATAACCCACCACGTGTTTCTTGAGGGAAAAGTAGGCTCTGGCAGAGCTCCAGCAAGGGTAGAGCAAGCAGCTGCATCTTGCTCTGAAAAGGCTGCAACAACCTTCTAGGACAGGGCTTCTCTGCAGAGAACTTCTTGCAATCTACAGGCGTTTCTCCAGTGCAACTTTACACCACCGTTTTATTATTCTCGCTAGGGAGGAGCAAGTTTCTGTAAATGCATTAGAAGTGTAAATATATTAATGCAATACTTTCTCCCAATTAAATAATTTATACATTCCTCTTATAACTGAAGCATGAAAGAATATGTGGCTTTCTGCTAATATTTGAAATGGCAGTGGTTCAAGCACTGCCACTTTAGGGAGCTGACAAGTTGCAGGTAAAACAGGAGTGTATGTTCAGCAGCAGTCATGTTATCCAGCATCCCTGCATTATTTTGTATAAATACATATACCTGTGGTGTTTGCTGTATCACACCAGTGGAAAGTAACATCTATAACACATACTAAATTTTTAGTGCTTTCCCCTAAGTGTGAAATAGGAAAAGAGATATATTCCATAGTGCAATATTAAAAATGTATTTTTCCTCCAACATTTGTGAGAACCTGTAGATCAGACCTCTACAACAGCTCTCCCCAGGCAGGAAAAATCATTTCCTGTCTCTTTTCCCATGAATTTTGCTGCAATTTGCAGGACTTTGTGGGAAATTTGCCACTATTTGTGGGACGCTTCAGTCCTCTACGGGAATTTGCAGTTGTGTACTGCTGCAGCCTGAAGACTTCACCGAGATATATATTTCATATGGTGTGATTTAAACACAGCACTTCACATGGGGATAGAGAATGGATTTGTTTGTTCCAGCTCGCTGGGAATGACGTACTACTCCACATTCATGGAGTTTTGAAATCAGCTGGACAATCAGGAGCCCCATTCATGAGCCATAGGTCAAGGTTAATTAGGGAGAAGGAGAAGTGAACCTTCTCCAGAAGAAAATTACAGGTCAAACAGGGAAGAAAGCTCAAGGAAATATAAACCACAACAAATACTATATATATTATTGAGAAATAGTTAGACTTTGACCTGACTTTTTTCCTGCCTTTCACAAAATTCAGCTACACCCTGTCTCCCAGCAAGCTGATGAGCAAGTTGTGCAGCTTGTAGGCTGCATCCCAGCATTTCAAGTGAGTGGGACAGCATGGACTCATGCAAAATAACTCTGCTGAGTATAAGAGAGGAAGCTCCTCCTTGTATTGGATCACATCTCCAACCCAGGGTTGTTAAAAATTAAATAACTAAACTTCAGGTTTGTTTTTGAGGGGGGAAAGGGGGGGGAGGGCAGAGATGAACTGCTACTGTGTTCTTGCACTGTTCAAATACTTAATGCTGCTTAACTTAGATAAGGATTTCCTCACTGTACACATTTCAAGATAAAAAGCAGTATTTCTCCACACATTTGAGTTAGAACACCCTCTACTTTCACACTTACTGTTTTTAATTAACAAACTTTTAGTTTTGAAACCACAAAGAACATCATTAATTTGATGTCAGTTGCTCAGGTAGATAAGGAAACACTTTTGAGAGGTGCCAGTGAATTCACCTTTAACAGACTCTTTGCTCCCATTTAAAAAGAAGTGTTTGTACTTGATCCACTGAATTTCCTGTTTCTTTTCATGGATTTGTCCTTGCCTCAGAAATGTGAATGAATACATCTCAATAGCTAGGTTGGTCACCTATTTCATTTTTGGTCCCACTTGATTTCTTAATAGCCATATGTACACATCAGAAAGCAGAAGTGACCATTTCTGCTACAACTGGCATTCTAAGAAAATCTTTAAAAAAAAAAAAAAAAGAGAGACATGGAAAGGGAAAGGCTGGTATGGCAGATAAATCCAGGCAAGTTACGTTGCCAAATTCCAGAAAAGTACTGGTCACACGGAGAGTAGCAATTCACCAGGCACTCATGTATAGACACTGACACTTCTCATGCATTTCTCAAGTTCCCTACTCCAACAGCAATTTAGGTAAATATTTGCTCAGGCCAAACTTACTAGTACCATTGTGTAAGATAGGCAGAGCTTTTTAAGCTCTGCCTTTTTTTTTTTTTTTTCCAAAATCTAAAAATATATTTCAAATATATTTCAACATCCTGGAATGATGCTGGCATTTCATTTTAAGAAAGCAGAAAGTCATTATCCCCCGTGATAGTATAGTGTGCCTGTATTTCAAAGCATCATTTAAAAAGTTAAAATACTCAGTATTTTCCTGAACATATCAAGGATTTTGCCAGTCATAATACACAAGAGTTCCCCGCCTTCAGTACTCACATACAGTAGCTTTGTAATTTTGTGGTCACAATTTGAATCTGCCTAAGAAGAAATCTGATTATATGAAGATTTTAGTGTCCTTCTTTCTCGATGTTTGGACAGATTTCTGTTATTCCAAAGCCAGCGACAACAAATCTTGACACTTCACACTTCAGATTTTCCTTTTTAGGCAGTCTATTTAAAGGAGAATGCTTCCTCTAAGAAAGAGCTAATAATGGTACATTTTCCAGGCACTGCTACCATCTGATGAGAAAACCAAGCCCCTCACCTCTGTTCGGGGGGGAGAATGTGATGAGCACTAAGCACCATAGCTGTTCACAGAGGCAATTCTAACCACTGTCAAATGGACCATGCTGAAATTAAGTCATTCCTACAGATAGGTCTGTGAACTATTTTTCTGACCTTCATAGCATTTGCTATACATAAATTATTCAGCTCAAATTTCTCATCTTCCAGATAAGTTTGAGAACGTGCAGCCTTCTATGAATTTTTTGATGAGCACTGTGGCAAGGACGGCTCAACCACTTTGAGGAAAGTTCCCAGTGGCTCACAGGAAGCCACCCAAGGCCCACACTTCACAGTTAAGGGTGATATTTTGCTTTGTTCCCACCCCCCACAATTATTTTGTAGACTTACTTTTACATTGCATGCATTTTTTTCCCCATCTACAGCAAAAGCCACTGATCTGGTACTTAACAAGACAGACAATTAATAATTCACATGCTCACGTTAAACCAGGTAATGGTATAAAATGGTGGAACCTGCCTTTTAGTTAATTTTTAAATAGTGCTTCTGAACACTGAGGGGACTGCAAGCACCTCAACAGTATGTAATATTAACACACAAAAAGCTACATTTATATAACATTTATGCGACAAATCAACAAAAGCACAGACATTCAGGAGGCAAAAGCTCCATCCGTAGCTTGTTCATCTGCTTTCTGCTGTAACACACGTACACAGAGGAGATGGGGACCCACAAGGTCCAGTAGAATGATGCAGGTCACCGCTGGCTTGTCCCCCACTTCCCCTGCACTTACTGACTGGGGCCAGGCACTTGTAAGATGACAACTTTTGTTTATGTTTTTTCAGAAAAAAAAAAAAAAAAGAAAAAAGTGGAAAAAGCTTATCACATTTATAGGGGAACTCCAAATTTACATCCCTGAGAAGCCCCACTGCATCAGGGTTGCCACAAAGGGCAATGGACCACTTGCACTTGCAGCTCACAGCCTCCAAACACAAAAGTCCATGTCCCTAAGAGCCCATGGACATGCTCTCCATCATCTAACAATAATTCTTAATACATAGGTAATCCAGTAGTTGGTGCTTCTTGACTTGCATTTGTCATTCTGACATGTTTGGGAATTTTAAGAGTGCAGCTGACTCTGGGCCAATGCTGTTATTTTATTCGAATAAAGAAATGTTTGCCAATTTCTTTTTCAGATATATTTGAGATTCTTACAGTGTTAAACTTCACTGAATTTACTGAGGATTAAAATACTTACCTTTTAAGCACATAATTAAAAAGGTCTTTAACCTAGGCTGTCATATACTCAGCCTCTAGAAGAGTCTTAAAATCAAAATACATGGTAATAATTACTATAAAACAGTTGGTGCCAATCTCCAACTTCAGTAAAGTTACACCAAAGCATGACTTTGAGAATCCTCAAAATTCTCATTTATCAATCATCAAATCAGGAAATTGAAAACAAAAAAAAAAAATAAAATACACTTTCTCGATCACATAAGAATTCATTCCAAAGCCCTGATAAAGCCAGTAGAAATGCTTTGCCAGAAACACACAAGCTACAGCAGCCTTCCAGAAGCAGCACAGTGACCTGAGACCCGGGTATTTCCAGCCTCGTAGTCCCTCCAGCCACCCTGGTAGAAACACCACTATGCTGCCCATTACAAACATTTTTCTATACGTTAGGAAGCAGCAACTGATAAAATCATTACTTTGATGGATTTTCAAGGGAAACATCAGCAACTTTCCTCCTTATATACATATGGTGAACACACATGCAAGGCCAGACTTGATGCACCCCATTTGCATAGGAAATATTTACTGTGCAAAAAGTGAGAAACAAAATGGCTCCAGTGACCAAGCTTCCTCACTTGCCTGAGTTCTTCTGGCCAGGGAACCTGAATCACTGCACGTGACCTGCAACTGACTGAGACCAACTCAAAACAGAGCTGAACCTGGAAAACAAAACTAATTGTCACAGATCTTTGGAGTCCTCTTAATAGCAAGTGACAGTTTTTCCCCCAGTGGAAAAAATGCCATTTTCATATAATTACTTTCCATTCTCAAATTCAAAAAACCGTGCATATTTTCAAGAAGAAAACCTGCTTTAAGATGCCTACACCACCCTACCTACAAGGCTCTAGCCAGCACCACTATAATAAACTGTCATTCAAAGGATAGCAAATTTACATAGGGTACTAATGCATGGTAATACATGTAATATAACTCAGTAAAAGGCTGAATGAGATGAAGCGATTTCCTTGGCTTGGGACCGCCCAGATGAGGGTGTTATTATCACACAAATTAGTATGACTTGAATGTCTCCCTTTAAATGTATTAGGATAACAATAAAGACAGTTCACCCTAATATGACCTCCTTCTTCCATAACATTTAACACAGTCAAATTAAAAGTGCAAATCTGTTACCATTGCAAATAAAAAATAACATACCTCATTTTATTTTAGGACTTTAAAAGAATTAAAAAAAAAAAAAAAAAAAAAAAAAAAGATAAAGTAACATCTAAGTAATACACCCTTTTAACTGGTAAAGAAAAAAAGACCAAATTTTTGAACAAAAAAAAAAATACATTGGAACAGTTTAGGTTTCACCAACTTTTTTTTTTTTTAAAAAAAAAAAAAAAAGAAAAAACACACTATTAAGAATTTGTAGCCTCAACATATTGTAGTTCATTTTATGTTGCAGCTATTGATAACTTTTTTGTGTTTCTTGAACACTGCAATTTCTCATACCCTTTGTAAATGGAACAGGACTAGAGGGGAGCTTGCGGGGTTGGACTGAGTATCTACTATTTTTTGTGGATTTCCATTAAAGATTATCCAAGTACTAAAACTCCTTTTGTATGTAGAGTCTAGATTAAAGTACACATTATTCTTAGCTTTGTGTGTCTGAAGGGTTAGGATTCAGTTCCAGGAAAGGCCATCACTGTACTCAAAAGGTACAGAGAAGAGGTCAACCCCACTCCCACCCCTAACAAAAAAAGCCCTATGTATGTAGCCAATAGCTTTGAGGTTATCAAAACAATCTTTGTAGAGATTCCTACAGACCGACAAAAACTAGATTCTTAACTTATATGAATTCATATTGCTTCAAACATGAGTATAGTTAGACTGATTTAAGCATCTGTGCATACAGCTCACAGCAAATAATGTGGGACAATCTTTTATGTATTGTGACAGATCTAACTTGTAAAATTGTCATTTACCTTTGAGCTACTACTTGCCAGAAGTGAGGAAGAGAAGGCACTGTGCTGCTGTGTTGCACCACATTTCAGGTAGGAAACAGTATCTTGGCACGTGCTGCCAAGAGAGTAGTCCTAGCTCTTTCTGCCAGAAAGATTTAACAATCTTCCTAGCTCAAGCTCAGCAATCAGTGGAAAAGTACAAGAGTATCACTAGAATATAGCTGTCATATTTTCCTGATATCAGTGAACATCGTGAATAATATTTTCTTAAATTTGTTGCTTTGGAATGCTGAATTAGCAATATAGCATAAATGATGCAACCTTCTCCTAAATCTTTGCCTACTAAGATTGTTTGACACTTCCACAGTTAATATTAAATTATACCAGAAATGTTAACTGAGAGATGCTGTAGACAAAAATCAGATGTAGCAGATGAGTGCGCTGCTTTACCATGACTTCCCCTACTCCCCTTCTCTATACCCCAACTTTCCCACCCCAAAAAGCTGAGTGAGAGGCAGTAGCACTACAACAAGCTGAGTTTTGGGCCATACAACTGGGTTCAGCTTGTACCCCAAAAAAACAAGCCCAAAATGGAACTAAACATCCCAGCTAAGGTGCTGGCTCAGCTCCAAACTCCGCAGTCAAACCCAAATCATGCATTTTGGAAGTTTCATATTTACTAGACATCTGCATAGAAAGAAATTTACTTTGCTGCCTACGTGTGGCTTTGTGTTCCTGACTTCCATCATGTAGCAAGAGATTTTCAGAGTACAAAGGGCAGTCACGCGTTCAGCGCCATTGATCTGCAGCAGAAATAGGCCACCTAGCTAAACCGTCGGCATTTAAATATCCCTTGCCTAAACCTGAAAACGATGACTACTGTTCCCCACTTCTCATCATAAGCTTCTTATCCCAAAAGAGAAACATCAAAAGAGAAAGACCTTAAAACATTAAACAAACACAAACTGTTAGACTTTTTTTTTTTTTTTCTTAAAAAAGAAAATTTAAGACAAAGCCAAGTATTTCACCAACCAAGGAAAATAGGATGGTGTTAAGCTCTAGGTCAGGATGTTAATGGTGTTAGAACAAGTCCTAGGGCTAAGGTTAATGATGGTATCTTCCATCATAATCCTAAATGTAAAATACTTGCTATTATTAGAATCTTTTATTCCTAATCCTGTTAAATTTCTACTTTCACAGTGACTTGGAGAGTCAGAGAAGTAGAGCACAGGTCAAACAACTCCTCAGCGTTAGAAATTCCTAACTCAAATGGAGTTTCTTTTCTTCCTGAGTACATGTAAATTAATTTTCACTTAACCTACCTTTTTCCCCCTCCCACCTAGTCAAAACTAAAATATTTGACAAGAATGGGAAGTCAGGGGGAAAACAGCAGGATTTTGCCTCTGTGGTGGTAGCCTGAAATAAAATGAGGGAATATTTAGGGGGCAAGGAAAGGAAGACAAGAACCATGCAGCACGCACTCACTGTGCTGAAGTCACAGCACCTATTAACGGTACAAGCCCACTGCTCAGACCCAGCTTACTCTAGTTTCTAGAAATATCTGTTGCATCCTGGAGGCTGAAGCTTCAGTGTAGTGATCCATCCTGCACTAAGTCTCCTTAAGCTCAGAGCCAAGGGTTACAGGAGGATCTGGGCACCACAAAAACCCTGCAGACTCCCAGCCAGTGAGCCCCTCAGGTCACCAACCCAAATGGCATCTAGCAGGTGACCTACAGGGAAAAAAAAAAAAAAAAAAAAAAAAAAAAAAAAAAAAAAAAGGATTTGTCCTTCAGAGAGGCCGAACTTTATTATCCTCCTTATTCATGACCCTCAAAAAAAAAAAAAAAAAAAAAAAAGCACATCTTCAGAGAAGCTGCCTACAGCTATCCCAAGGAAAAAGGCAGCTGACATGAAGTCATTTGCACAAGTGTGAATTCAGCCTGAAACCCAGAAGCAAAGGCAAAGCCATGATAATGGAAATGACTGCTGAAGCTCAGGAGCCAATGCTCTGGCACAGCTGTTTTTATTTTTTTCCTTGATGACTTTGGAAAAATCTCTTCCATCAGAGTTGTCACAGCTGCCAATACCTGGGCTTCTGGCTTTCTAATTTACACATTAAAAAACATCCAGGTCTATGAAAATATCATAGGAAGCTGCCTCCTTGTAACTTACAGCCTACATCCTACAGGCTTCAAGTGGAATATGGATGCAACCAGAAAGCCCATCTTCATCCCAACACCAGCCAAGATTCTGCTTCAGTATGAGTATGTCTGTAAGTCATTTAGCATGTTACTCAAAAGCTACAGGACCAAGTGCTAGGGGACATTTAAGTTCATTCATTCTTCCAGTAGATTAAACAAACTATTCACTTACATCTCCCCCAGCTGAACTTTAAATGTATTTTAGGGGGTACTTGTACTTTAAAAGAATAAGCATATGTTGTTTCTCGGTAATAGAATAGTCCCCGCTCCTTGATCTCACTGAATCCTGTAATCATTCTAAAGAAAAGGTTTTATTTTTGCATTTCAGTTTTTATGGTGTTGAGCAACAGCATTTTGCCCTTGTTTCCTTAAAGTGACCTAATATTTAAGGAGAAATCACAAGAGGTATGCCAGAGTTGTTTGTGTAAAACCAGGACCAGCAGATGGGCATATGCACCCCCAAATTGGGCAATTACATGGCTAAGTACCCATTTGCACATGTTATTACCTAATTTGTGCACACACGAACAGAACGTGCATTCTTTATGGGCTGAGGGCACAGAAGTTTTACGCAAGCCCCGTGCAGATCTCAGATGTGGCATTTGCATGGCGTTCCAGCAGACACACAGGAAAGGTGAAGCCATCAGCATCCGCACGTGGATGTTTGATCCCTCAAAAAGAAAAGAGTCACAGAAGCAAATTGCAAGCAAACCGCAATCGTTTCTGCTATCATTACGAAGTGCAAAATATTCTATGAAAATGGTGCCATTTGCAACATAATGTATTTTAAAATTATTAAAGATGTTTGACTTTTCAAGAAAACCAGTTTGGAAAAATATGAAACCGCTTCGGTGATTTTAAAAGTAATATGCTATACATTGCTACACATTGCTACAGTCCAGGACTGAGATCAGTTCCAAATTAAAGTACCTATAAAACATCTGTAGTGCTCTGATAATTTTAAATCACTTTGCACTGCTGAAGTCCAGATTCCCTATCACTTTCAAGCTGAAACACTTATGATAAATTTGAAGAGCTCTAATAATTTTAAATCATTGTGTACTGCACATGCTCAGAACCTTGATCACTTCCAAATTCAAGGGCATATAAAAATTTGAAGAGCTTCAATTATTTTAAATCACCATGTGCAGTGTATAGAGTGATTTAAAATTGTTGTAGTGCTTCACATTTTTTTAAGCACTTCAGTTTGGAAGCGAGTCAAGAAGCATTCCAGCCTAGCAGCTAAGGCACACTGGACTGGTTTTAAAATGTAGCACTCATCAGAACAGGAAACTGAACAAAACAAACAAAAAAAAAAATCTGGGGGTGGAGATTAGGGCAGGGCAGCTAAAATAATTAGCATGCTCTTTAAGAAGAATCAGGAGTTCTGAGATATAACATATTCCACATCGGAATTAAAGCCAAGGCACCTAAAAGGAAACCTTATAACACTGCTTGAGAGAGTGGATTAGATTTTTCCCCGAGTTTCAGCAAGACGATACAGAGTTAATTCAGAAAAATTCCTGTTTCTACACCTAAAATCTGATAACTCTTAAGCAATCAACTTTTCATCCCTAGTCTGAGATCCTCTGGTCTTGACTGTTGCTGTAAGTATCAGTAACCTCTATGTTTTGAGACTTTATGGCTTTTAGTCAGTCTTGCCCTATTTAAGGCTCATCTCCAGCTCAGAAAGGGGTGATGCTGCTCTCTGACAGTCCTTGGGGATAACAAGAGAGGGCCCACCATGGGCTAGCACTTTGAGACCCCAAAGCCAGGTGGGGGGGTCCCCAGTGCCAACAATGCTCAGCATCCCCAGGTCTGCAGCCCTCACCAGCTCCCATCGTGAGCTCCTCCTCAGCCATTTTTTAATCGTCCCACTTCATTCTGCTTCAAACCAGACGTCGCGGAGGGGCAAGGGAAGGTTATTTGTTTAACTTGGTGGGCGTCTTTGTCGCCTGCAGGTCTGCACGTTGAGCTGGCCGGGCAGTGCCCAGGAAGCAGGGCATTCTTCATAATTCTGCTTCAGTGGAAACATACTGTCCTGCAGTTAGCAGGAAAAAGGGAAAAAGAGCCTGAAGGCGCTGGAATAATTAAGCGAATGCAGTGACAGCTGTGGCAGGTCCTGGGCAGGACTGGCTCCACTGAGCTGAATTAATGGCATCAACAGCCCAGCATCTCCATTAACATTTGATCATTAATTATTACCCTCTGACAGTAAGATCTGAAACCTTCTTCTGAGTGGTCTGTTATTAATCTACCTTACCTGCCCTAAAAATCAGGCACATCTCCCACCTAAACAGAGAAGCTTGGCTTTATTTTTACCTCCCCTAGAAGAAATTAAAACAAAATCAAAAACAAAAACAAAAAAAAAAAGCAATTGCTTTCAGGACTAGTATAGTGAATAATGCCCACAGAACTACTTTTAAATTAATTGGGTGCATTCTAAAAGCATCAGCAACATTCCTAGCATGTTCTTATGTTGACTTAAATGTAATGGTTACCCAGTATATGTTACTAGCTGCGCGCACTTAACATCCTCGGAGGAAAGAAACAAGACTGCTGCTCTTGAGCTGCCTGTCGTAACCAAATGAAGGGCTCAAAATGAGGGGTTGGAGTTGTTGTGTGTTTGTTGTTTTTTTTAAGCTCTGCACAGCTGATGTTCTCAGCTTCCCGAGCAGCACAGTGACCGATTTATCAAACCAAATTCAGCAAGCTGCTATCGTCAGAAGACCTATCGCTAAAACCAAACAACACCCTGCACCTTTAGGTCAAAAAGGCAAATAAGCGTAAAAAAAATAACCTGGGCTTCTATAAAAATGGATAAACAATAGAGAAGGCCTAATTATATCACTAAATTTGCATTTAGCAACCTTTGCACAGCCTTTTGGCTCGTGGTCTTGTTAAAAGGGAGTTACAGCACTTTATTTTTAAAGAAAAAAAATCATCATAACTTGTTGTTCCTATGAGTACCAATAAGGAGAATATTATATATATATATATATATATATAAGTTATATATATATATATATATATAAAATAATTCTCTCCCAGTAAGCCAGCAGCAGCCGTGCCCAGCCAGAGGAGCAGCAGGCTCATCCCGGAGGGTCCGGGGACCCTCCCACCAGCCATCCACATGCCTTCCCCCCTCCTTTTCTTGCTGAAGGAGTGGCGAGTGCTGAATAGCAACAAAATCAGATTAGTTGCCTGTTTGACCTTTTCACAAAGCGCAGGGCAGCGGAAGATGCCCGGGCCAGGTCTCTTGCAGCACAGTGGTTTTTCTGATAAGAAGCAAAACGGACACCAGCAACAACGACCTTGCGAGTTACGGGGGAGGGAGAGAAAGAGGAAGAGCATACAGGTGGCCAGCAGCCACACAGCCCGCTGCCCGCCCTTTCCGAAACAAGAAAGGGACAAATGGAGGGGATTCAGTTACCCTAGGCACGGCACAGCACTGTCCCCAGGGTACCTCAGGAGAACAGGTCACCCTGCTGGGACAGCACACCCGTGGTCTCTTTGAGAGCATCCTTTACAAGGCACATCCAAGAACATTTAAATAATAAATAAAGTCTTGAAATTTCTCCTCAGTTCTCTAAGAAAAAGGAGAAATTAAAAAAAGCTACCACACCACTTTCTACATTTTAAGATATCTTCTCCTCTTCAAAAGCATGGTTGCTCACACTGTGTCGGAGCAAACATAATGGGATACGTATTTTCAAAGGGGGCTGTGTTTGGGAGCAGATGGTTTCTGTCTCCTTGCAGAGAAGCAGCGACTACACAGTCGTGGCAGTGTTCGGCACCGAGGCAGTGGCACCCACGTTTTGGGGGCAGACAAAAGGATGATTTGTGAGAATCTCAGTGCGACTTAGAAGGGTTATTTTTTGATCCTGTATCACAGCTTGCTGTGAAACTACGTATCGTGCAGCATCACAGGCCTATTCTGGTCTCACAGATACCTCTGAATACTCTACTCTGATGGTACAGCCAGGTTAACCAGGTAATGGGCAGTGACTCTGCCACAGCCCTGAATTTTCAGAAATTGCCAGTTTTTCCATGTAAGCAGTACTTCTCAAATATTTCAGTGAGCCTGAAGTAGCCTTTAAAAAAAAAAAAAAAAAAAAAAAAAAAGAGCACTGTTGCTCCTTTATATAGCTTAGGAACACGTACATGAGGATGAAGGCCTAGGTTTTTCTTCACTACAGACATGTGAACCTAGATAATCTGCAATCTGATTTTCAGGAATTAGGTACTCCCCTTTCCACCTTTGGCTTGTGCTGGAAACACTGCACACACAGCACTGCCAGAGTTTGCAGCTGTTTCAAGTATACCTTGCTCCTCGTGTACCCGGAGCTGCAAATACCTGTGAAATCACTGACCTCAGGTATTTGCCCCCAATAGGAACTGTGTCATCCCACAAACCTGGGAATTCTTTCTGCCTTGAGCAGGGGTGCTCAGCTGCCCTGGAAATCTGGGAGATACAAGCGGACGTGTTAGTTCAAAAGCAAGAAACAGTAACAGCAAGGCAAAAGGCTCGGTTACGGCATGCATGAAAAGTCAATGTTTTTGCACTGACCTTTCCCTTTCAAAGGTGAGCCTGGAATGATTTCTGTAACCCTACAGGGAGTTTTACCACTTCCAAACCTTGCAGGTATTTGGGAGGTTATTAAAGAAAACACCCACCCCACAAGATGAGAAACTCCATGGAAAACTTGGGATAATTAAAATGCCTAGCAAATTCTGCTCTCTGCCTTTCCCTGTTCTTGTAAAGTTCTTTTAATGAAGAGAGGACTATTTCACTAATAAAAAAATACCTTATAAAGTTATTCTATGTATTTACATAGCACTTAAAACATTTCAACAGTTCAACTTTTTCATTACAAGTTAAAAACATTGCTTGCCTTGATGTCCACATATAGTAAAAGTATATAAAGATATACATTAAGCAGCATTTTCTAATTTGATTCAGCAAACAGATGTGTTCTTTGCAAAACATGACAATTATCCACTCTTTCCAAAACCCTTAACATCATGAAAACATCACAGAGTATCTTAGAATGAAATACACAAACAAATGCAAGCAAATATTGGATTCAGCAATGTGCTCAACAAGTCTGAAGTAACCCGATTAGCTGGAGATCCAGGGCTCATTGTCCATAGATGCTGCTGACATTCATTTTTATTACTATCTTCTAGAATGCATTTGTATCAGAGCGTTATCCATCCTCCTGTGGATCCAGCATATAAAACTGTTTGAGACACCTTGATTAAAAACATTGCCATTGAGGCTGTAACAAAACAAAAGCAGCTCACCGCTTTCACTCATAGCCTGTGGATAAGCAAAGCAAGCTGAAATAAAACAGAAACGACCTACACGCAAGCTTTGATTTGGGGGGGGAGAATAAAAAAAAAAAAAATCAAGTATGGAGACACAGGTCCCAGGACATCAGCAGTGACCAGAGCAGCTTTATAAGAGTTTCTCCTAGCAATACATCCGTACAACCATGCACCACTTCATTCAAACTGGGGTTTGGATGAGATGCAAAAATCTATGCACACTTGACCAAGTTTTCACAAGTACTTCATAGATTATCCATTTCCCTGGTAAATCCTTCCATTTCAGCTGCTCCTGATCCGTAATGCTGGAGTATAATTAATGCCACATATGAACTTGATATACTCAATTGTTATGAATACCAGAGATTTACCAAACCGATCAGAATATTATTAGCATTGTTTTTTTTACTGGCTTTACAAAGAGTTGTGCTATGCAGCTTTGGATTGTTATTAAAACAAAAGGATCAGGTTAGCCTCTAATTGCACTGAAGTTATAGATCTGAAATTCATGCAGAGAAAAAGCTCTCTGATGAATAGCTTGAATCCATTTCAAATATTTGTTGCATTTAGAGTGAACTGGGTATTTCCTCAAAGTAAGCAAGCTGAATAATTCACAACTCCCTAACCAAGCCAATAACTTCCCACTTCTTTCTCCAGAACCAGATACTTTCCAAATAGTTTGAATAGTAATAATTACAATAAATAACTTTCAATTCTTAATTGGTGGTAAAGTAGAGAGAAAAAGAAAGTGTTTCACAGATGATAGTGTGGAGAACCTTCAGGCATATTTCTATTTCTAAAAAAGAATCTAATTGCATTAAAAACAATTTTTATTATATATATTTTTTTAATCATGTTCAGGATTTGTCAAAAAACAGATGTATGGGACTTATAACTCCAGTTTCCTTAACTATACGTATCCAGTAGTGTAAGTTCTTACACAGTCCATGCACCACAGACAACATCCTGCTCTGTTTGGGCCACCTCTGAAAGCAGGCAGACAGTACCCGAGGGTCAAGTCCTGCTCTGAGTTTCCTCAAAACTACATGGATGTAGTTCTGGCCTCAGCATAATTTGGATTACTTATGAGAAGATGACCAATCCTGGACTCATTTGTTTACTTATTTAAAGCCCTCCCCTTAAATTAATTTTTTTTTGGAACTATAGCTGTTACAAAACCATCATGATGTTCATTAACAAGCGGGTGCTTTATTTAAGAGGCCCAGCTAACTATTTCTTAGGATAGCCCACATTTCATGCTGTGGGAATGTGCCAGCCAGCCAGCGACAAGCCAAGTCTTAAGCCAAGTTTTAGTCATAAAAGAAAAACTTGGTCTTCAACAATAAATCATCAAGAACATGTTTTTCATATAATGTGTACTGTGCCAGCCAATAGCCCTCTAGTCACTTTGATGCCAACCAAATGAAATACAGATTAAACAAACTAAGTTTCCTATGCCATTGGAAGCAAACAATTACAATGAATTCAAATCACTGCGCTATGTACACTGAACAGTCTTGCCAGGGGAGAGCAGGGTACGGACATACGCAGTAAGATATAGATTCAGATCTGCATGAACCCCTTGCAGGGTGCTTTTGGGTTAGCTTATGCATGTTTCTTCTCTGGCCCGCTGACTACAAAAACGCTCTAGGACCACCCTAGGAAAAAGTCTGTGAGCCAACGAAGAAAGCAGGATGAAACATGTAGCTTTCAGCCCTGTCTGGAAAGGCAATATTCCCGAGCACCACAGGACGTGCTGTCTACTTCCCCTTAAACACTGAATCACTCGTGATTTTGCACTAGGACAGTAAAAATGGTACTGGAAGCTGTTACCACCTGATGAACTTCATCGCTTCTGCAAAACCAAAACTGTGTTCTTCTTTGTCTTTAGCTGGTAGCTTCACTGGTTAAGTCAGCAGAAAACCCATGGACTATTTCCCAATCTTTAGACTTCTGCATGTTGCCCGGATTTGTTTACTGATCTAACTTGGTTTTCAACAGCTGACCTATAGCTGAAGGTTCATGATCTCCTAAATCTACAGGATAGCTGCATAACATCAGAGACCATATTACTGAGGGCTGCATCCCTGAAAACATTAGCTGTTTTCAGACCATAACCACCTACGCTTACTAAAGCCTGTCTTTTAAGCCTCTAAATCATACAATATTATTTATCTTTTCTTGACAAAGGGGCTTCCAAAAATGAGCCACTCATCCTTGACCTATTACTACAAGTGAAATTACAGCAAGAAAGCCTCTGTCCTCATTCAGTTACCAATCTGCAGCAGCACTGCAGAAGCTCAAGCCCCACGCCAGCCACTTGGTAGCAATCTGATTTTCCATGCTTTTGCTTCGTCAGATGGTGGAAGTTTGCAAACAATGGATATGATCTCCAGTAAACATATCTCCAAGTTTTCTGAAGACTGTATTTCTCTCAGTTTATATACAAGCTAATCTAACTGCATCCCAAGTCTTTAGCCACCCAAAGTGCCTAGTTATCAAGTCAATGAGAGGCAATCTTTCACAATTTAACTTGCAACTCACTTGCCACCACACATAAATTCCTGACTTTCTACCGCTCATCAAGCTTTGCCTTCATTTATTATTTAATAAACTGTTTATAGGATCCCTAATTGTAAACGTTTGTTAAATATATCAAACCTAGAAACGCGCTAGAATGGTTCCCACCTAAAGTTTTAATGAGTTTATAATACCTCCAGCCCATATGCTTCAAAAACGTTATCCTCAATTATGTAACAGGGGGTATGCTGCTGATATCTGTTAACAGCTAGAACAGCTGTGGTTTTCTGCTTTTTTGCACTGCTCAGGAGAAGCAGCAAGTTCAGCTTCCTTTTTTTTTTTTTTAATTTGGTTGCAAAACCTCTGAGCCGAACAGGTGTGTGCAATCACGAACCACAGCAATGAGCCCAAACTGCTGCTTTTCTAAAAATTCCACCAGTCAGTGACACACGCTGGTCAAGGTTGCACAACCTTGTTTTCCACAGGCTGTTTCTGATGATTCATTGCCCTCACGGAGGTGAATTTCAATTATCGTTAATATGCCTTTTTTCTGGTACTGTATGAAGAACTTCCTCATTTTCATTTCTTCTCCTCCTCCCCCCCCAGCTCTCCTAAATTAAGTGAGTTTCCTTGTTAATCGAGAAACTACCACGAGCATTAAAGAGAAAAATCTCTCCTATTTATCCCCAGAGCAGATTAGCACAGCAGAAAGTTCACTGTACTACTTCATCCACGTCAGTCTGTGTCGAAGCATTCCTCTCTTACCCAAATAGCATCATTCCTTTGCCTCTGTCTAACAACTGGCACAGCCAAGCACTTGGTGCAGTTGTGGGACTGCTTTTGCAAGAGGCACTTGTCCAGAGCTACCGAGCTAATTTCACAGATAGGTGAGCATATACTCGCTGCAATCAAAAGAAAGGATCCGGCGTGAACTTGACCCTCCCACAGTTCCTGCACTTCACCAGCTTTAAGAGAAGAAAAAAATATATTCAAAAGCCTATTCCCTCATTTTCATGTATTTTGTCAGCAACCTGTTTCCTTCCCCTAAGTCTCCACCTCAGCTCCAGCGTGCTACAAGCAAAAGGAAAAGCACAGGAAAGAGCTGTGTCTTCACGAGGTCAAATACCAAGAACAGCAATCACAAAGGCTGACATCAAGCCGATCTCACTTTTATGCCTTTGCAAATTCTGCCTGAAAACGCCTCAGATGTTTTGTTTTGTAAAAAGCAGTAACAGCTGCTTGGAGTGATCACGAGGAAAGAGAGGAGTTTGTGCCTAGAGTGCAGTTGTCTCTACTCAGCAGTGGTTCCTACGTGTAAAGTATCGCTTGGAGCAGAACCTAGGTTTCTCTTCTTTACGGAAGCTTTCACATTGTTTTCCAAACATATGCATGGGCACATCCTGGAGCAGCCTCAGTGGCTGGAGGGAAGGACTTCAGAAGGAAGGGCTTGAGCCTCCATTCCCCCGTGCCCCCCTTCACCCCACTCACAGTTTCCGAGAAGTCCTGCCTGGCTGACACGGCAGGAACACAATGCAGGAGGCCGGCAGGGGAAGCCCTGCTGTGTGTTACTTGCTGTGCTTGAGCAATTTTGGATTTCTCAGAAGCACTTATGGTTTATCAACATACACTTGTATCTAAGGAATTCAGGTCCATTTTAGGAATTTAGGTGGCAGAAGGATGCAGAACCCAGGGGGCTTGAATTTTGGTATTCCAACTCCCAGATGGACACTATCTCAGGTCTTTTTCTAGAGTCAAGACCTACAAAATCCCAGAAATCCCACTTGGAATGTACTTATACTTTTAGATATTTAATTATCTCCAAGGACTGAAGCTTATTCCTTGCTGGAAGTCCTCAGAAGGCTGATATGGAAGCAATTTGAAGACCCTGTCCCCAGGTCAGACATCTCAGTGGTGAACACGTTTCCTACAGTTCTCCCACCAATATATTGTACAGAGCTCTGCATGCCTCCTCCTCTAAACCCTGATGGACATCTTGCTAACCGCACACGTCTCCTCTTTGCAAAAACAAAGTCATTACAAAGAAGCCACACCAAAATACAAGACCATGAGTTCTGTTTCAAGGGAAGTTGGATGGCAAAATTCAGGACATTTAGAAAAAAGGAACAGAAACTTTTTTCTGAACTTTTCATTTGGAACCTCATGACTTCAGATTTTGCAAGTGCTTAAGGAAAGATACGTGCAAAGCACAGGCAAAGAACCTGTGATTCACTGGCCTGTGGTCTGTATATTTAACTCCTGAATCACAGGAGCTATAATTGCAGAGTCATTAGTCTTCTACCAACTTCTAGTCAAGTAGCCCAGGAAAAGATCTGTACAGAAAGCAACCAGAGTTATCAACTACCAACATGCAACAGCCTCATCCATTCAGTAAGGAGAGGCGTGAAAAACCTGATTAATCATTTACTTTCTGAAGTCCAGTCAACACTGACCACTATAATTTTCTACTTAACAGCAGAGGCTAAAATAAATCTCCTTGCTAAAAAGAAGGTCTAAGCATTGCTCATGTAGAAGACAGTGCAGCCAGAAACCTGTGCTGTTTTGTACCTCTCATGCACTGCTCTGATAGTTAATGGATGTTTCAATAGATGATAGCCTACAATCTTACAGAGGCCAGCATTTATAGCCACGTATAAACCCACCACCACAACAACAACAAAATACTTGCTTCAAGAGTTATTATAAGCTCTACTACCTACGTGCATCTTATATGCACTCAATGCATATAATAGGATGGTCACTGATGTAGCTTTACCAGCTCAATTTATATGCTCCTAAAGTCTTATATCGGTCAGCACCTGCAGTGTTATTCATATCATCCACCATCTTTTTCTGCCTTATGTGATAGCTGTATGCTTTAAATAGATGCATTGGACAAAACACAATTCATATCACTTTATTGGCCCAATAACAAGAGTTTCCAGCCTAGGAGAAAGCATTCCTACACAGTAAAATATGTCAAAGAAAGATGACATGCATAAGGTAGGCAGATTATTTTAAATATCAGGTGTAAAATTACGTCTTACTCTCTGCTCCAGCAGTCAGGGAAGTCTGGTCACCTATTTAAGTATCCTAAATCCCCTATACAGTTACCAGAGCAGCTGGCATTATGTGTCATTTGTACAGGGATAAAATAAAAAAGTAAATTACCTTCTCCATATGGTTGGAAGGCAAGAACTCCAATTCATTAGAAAAGACAGCTTCTTTTGCTTTACATCACCTCAAGGCTACTATTCAGGATGTACTTTTTCACATCCCAGCTAGGGCAAGCTTTATCACTGCTTCTCCACAGAAGGGTAGAAACACTATTGATTTTTAGTTATCTTTTCAAGTAATGCATATGGTGGTGCTGACATATGCTATGTAATATTGTAACTGTCCCCCACTATGTTGGGATTTTGACCCTCTGTAGAAAATTTAAGGAGACAAAGGAATTTTGGCAGTCGAATAAGTCATGATTATGTGGGGGCTAGTAAGCTGCCAAGCCTGCTTCTTAGCATCAGAGAAGAAAATGGAGCCTCAAACAATTTATGGGTATTTGGAACATGGCAGAGGTACCAGGCTAGTGACAGTCCAAGTTATATTCAGGTAGATCAGGTAATTTTTTTTTTTTTTTTTTTACTGTTCCGTTACTAGTGTGTTAATGGCATGGTGCAGTAGTCAAGAATCTCTGACTTCTAGAAGGGAAGAAAAAAAACTTGAGTATTATTTTTCTGAGAATTAAACCAGAAGAATTTTTCCTTCTTTATAGATTCCAGTGGAATAGCTAGTGTCAGTAAGGTACATTTGCACACAATTTTTCATAGAGAAAAAGAGTACTTTGAGTCAATTTGGCTACATCTGTAGTGATGTGTAAGTGTTTGTACTGCTGGTTAAATTCTTTGATTACTTCTCATTAGGGACCAGGGAGTAGTGATTTGGTATTTCAAACACTTCAAGCCGAGGCCAAAATCAGATTTATGTCAGTCCAATGTAGGATTTGTAATTTAATTTAAGGCCATGGCTACAACTCACAAAAGTGGAGGTGTGATCAGATTGCATATTGGACACTGAATTGTGGAAATGAAGCTCTCAGTTTAAATTCAGCTCAGCTCAGGAAAGAGAGGATACTACTATATTTACTGACTTCATCTTCTAGTGAAGAAAGAGACTACATACATTTAAGACTTCAGGTTGGAGTAGCTACATATATTTAAGAATTTTTTATTTTTTTTAATGTTTTTACTATATTATATCTTGTTGGATACATTGTAATTCAGAATTAGCTTGTCTGAACCAGCTGCATCATTCAGCCTTCGTTACACCACTGAATATCAGCTCAATAATAAATCAAACCCTTAATTTTATTATAATTTTATATTTTATTTATAATTTTATTATAAATACAGATCCAGATGAGATCCTCATTTTACTTTTACGTTTGTCACCAAGACTTTATATCCTGTTAAAGTAATAACTGGATTTTTGCTAATACATCACTCAGCAAATTACACATTTCTAAACAAAGAAAAAAATAGCAAAATATAGTTTTAATTTTAGCTTATGAACTACACAAGCAAAGGGACAGGATAAGGTACAAGTGCCATAGATACTCTTTTGTACCTGATTAACAATAATGAACAGTAATCCATACCACTAACAACTGTTTTGAAGTATAGCTCCTCCTCCCACAACAGAAGTAATTCTTTTCTAGATGACTTTGAAAATATCATGTTTCCTAAATATCTTAAATATTCTAAAATAAGTCAACAGTTTTCATTTGGTAATGTGTCAGAAGCGTTAAAAAAAAAAAAAAAATCTGTTAGAGTTAAGTGTTAGAAAAAAAAAAAAAAAGAAAAAAAACACCAAAATATCACTTTAAAGATATACACATATATAAAAAGAAGTGAAAACAAATTTCAACATTCCCACAAACATTCCTCTCTAGAGAGCCGGGTATGCATGCGCTAAATGCCAGGTGAGCAGAGAGTATCCAGGAGCCAGAGCCAGATGCTGGATAGCCATCAGCTCCTGGGAAGCCCCTGTGGACTAAGAGGTAACAGCATTTCTTTCCCCAAGTCATTCTGGATTTGGCTGTTAAACTCTGCATAGAGGTCTTGGTTCAAAGCACATCTTAATGAATCACAAACGCAGCTCTGGCAAGGGTGCCAGCGTTGTTTAGATTTTAGTGCCCCCGAAACCAGGGATATAAACTCTCGAAGTTCAGAGTTGTGAGGGAGTATCCCCTAGGGTGGGTCTCACACAGCCTCAGCCAGCTCCTCTTGGACATCTCTGCACTCAGTAGCTGATACATCTCTTCCTATTATTTTGCAACACCTCACCTGCTACAGTGCTTGCTGTCCCCCAGATTGCAGCAAAATAAAGTAAATCCACCAGCATTACAAGGCTCACGCGCTGCTACTCCCAGTTAACAAGTTATATTTAGCTCAGGCTCAACACTCCTGGTTTTGATATAGTCTCTTCACTCCAGATTCAAAGGTAATGGGTTCTTCTATTAAAATTTTATCAGACATCTATAAATGTAGCAGTTGCTTTAGACTGCATCGCACAAAGCGAAGAAAGAGAGAGACTGATAAATCTTAAAGAGTTTATTATTAATACAGGGAGAATTTCCTTTGTTTGTTGTGACGTGTTTTATTGGTGTACTCACCGTGGTTCAATTTAGATTAAGAAGTAGGAAGATTATTGTTTCCCAAGCAACACGTATCATAAATAAACACAAGCGGAGAAATTCTTGTATTTATATCCCAGGGAGATACGCCAAACTATCTACAAATAGGCAGGCTAAAGGGAGAATCAGAGTACCTGTGGGCTCACGGGTAGCCAGGCTGTGTTTTACTACCCTTGACAAACACAACCACTAGGTTTTCTCGAGGTTTGATCCACTGCAGCGCCGGCACTGCACTGTGTCAGGCTACACTGGGTCACGTCTCGCCTGTGATGTGACATAACGTGACACGACTCAATGTGATGCGATGCACAAAATAGGCAGGTGCCCACAGGAAGCATATACTCCGTGACTATGAGCAAGTTGTTCGGCACAGCAGGTAGAGCGCTCTGAGCTGCTCTGCACATCCATTGATGTAGATAATTAGTATACAAAGCAACACACCGCAATATGCTCATTCCAGCTCAGTTGTTTCCTATAAACCATAGTCCTAAAAACTATTTTATGGTGACTGATGGCAGAGATAATTCCATTTTGGGGTGTTATAGTAGTATAAATAGGAGTGAGATCCCCTAGATCAGTAAAATGCATTACACCAAAGTTTAGTTGTCAAACGCTGATATTCTAAAGGGTAGAATGGACATCCCTAGATTAGAGTACCTAGCCCTGTTTTGTGACTTATTTCATGAAAAAAATGATAGATATTTTTTCTATAATCTGAATATGAAACATTTATATTCCAAATTTTTTCTATTCCTTTACCCATGAAGGAAATGACACCAAGCAGAGTGTTGATGGTTACCTCTTTATGGTAAATAGGAACCAACTACAACACATTGCCAACTAATAAAATAAAAGTAACCAAAAAACTAATAGGAACAGAAAACTTGCTTTGCATACTAACATTAGCTGATATGACTTATCACAAGAAATTTAATATTACCATTTTCAGTCAGTAGCTGGCAAGAATTTCTATTGCACCCTTCACTTCGTTTTGTCTTTTTTTTTTTTTTTTTTTAAAACTTACCATAAAAAAGCTTTACAGATTAAATTATGTCATGGTCCTTCAGTCAAGATGTGCTTATCTTCTTCTTCTCCATAATCCATAAATTGAAAAGCATCCTGTATTCCCAGCCCAGGAAACCTCAAATCAAAGAAATACCAGAAAACGCTGCCCATTTCTCACTTTAAAGGGAGTTACTACCAAATTTCATTTTTAGCCGATTATTTTTATTTTGTTGAAAGTGCCAACAAAAAGGATGGTACAGAACACTATTCCATGATATATATATATATACACACACAAATATATATACACATATACATTTTGGGAGCTATAGGAGGAGGCTTTTTTAAGATATACCTCCTTCCTGGCCACAATACTGTGAGACACCACAAGGCTATTTTCTCATGTAGTTCCCCTACCAAAATACACAGAGAGTGTACTCACTGATCCCCAAACTCTTATTCCACCCCCTCCCACATACAGATGACTAAGGCTAATGCAGTGGTCTTTAAGACATCAGAAGATCCCAATCAGCTCTACCATGTGCATTTGTACTTATGTTCTTGTGTTCTGATATTTAACCAGAGGAAAATGCTCCCAAGGATAGGAGCAAACAAGGTGTAATGGTGTGAGCTGCCCACATTCATCACATGAACAATCAAGTGCATTGGCAGCAAGCTACAGGTGAGCATAAAAAAGGGCAGGGGAAGCACATGTGGGACTGCAAGGGCAGGAGGAGGGAGGGAAGGGGCATCAGCAGCCCCAGTCAGCAAGCATTCAGCCCAAGGTGCCCTTGTTTTATATTTAGGTATTCCTTGCCTATAGTTTTTAAAGCATGTGTGCAAAATGAGCAGCTTTATTTTGCCCTTGCAGGAGAGATGTTCCCAGCCAACCGAAGGGAGATGATGTACTGTAGACTGACAAGGGCTGCTAGGCTTGATCACCGCAAGTGTTTCAAACTGTGGGAGAGCTAAACACAGAGTGAGAACGTTTTATTTTTAAAAAGCCTGGCAAGCCACGCTCCCTATATAGCTCGCTTCCTCCCAGAAACTTTCCCAAAAAAATATTTGTTTGATATTTTGATCCAAGTCCTTATCAGATCCAAATTTCAGGCTCCTGACATCTGCTCCCATCTTCGCTGCTTCCCTCCGCAGGGGAGAGAAAGCCGGAGCCTCCAAGACAGGTAGCTGCTGCCTCTGCAGCCCGACTGCTTGGGGCAGCGGCAGGGGCTGCTCCCCACCGCCAGAACACACCAGTTACTCCCTGCTTCTCCAGGCTGCAGCCCTGCCATATGCTCAGAGCTGAGTAGCCCTCGATGATGTGTTGTAACACGGGTGATGCTGCTAAAACGCAGCTATTTGTACGTAGCACTCATGCTGCGGAACACAAAAATAAATGTCGGCTTTATTGGTACTGGCAGCGATGCTCATAATCCTTTGCCCAAAACCTCCTCTTATTAATAGATACTAATTTCAGTCTAGCCAATTTTTAACTGTTTCAGTTGGCATTTCCATGCCAGGTATCTGTTCTAGAGGCAGATGCTTTGGTTTAGCTCAGAAAAGTTGAGGCATTTCTTTGATGCGGGCTGCGGGGGGGGGGGGAGGTAGCAATGCCTGGCCCAGCAGGGGGCTGTGAAAAAGAGCCCACCACTGCTCAGAGCTGGAAGTTGAGATCCAGTGGAAACAAGAGTAAATCTTATCCAACATCACCCATTTAACTGTGGCCAGCCTAGAGGCCTTTGGAAGGTTGTTCTTACATACATCATGAGTTTTAGAGAGATTTTTTTCTATTCTTTAAAAACCTTGAACTGTCAGAGGGCAAACCTGGGTAGAGAGAAACAGAGGCTGCTAGAAGAGGATAGGGAGATTTGGAGATAGGAGAGAAGATGCTGGCCAAGGTCAGGTGAGGTGCTGGAAGAGATGGCTCAGTGCTGGAGGAGCCCCTGGACAGAGCTGCATCCAGGACCTCCTGCACAGACACCCAGGCCACAGGTGAAGCCACCCCGCGAGGGCAGCGCGCTGTGCCTTGGCTTTGCTTTCAGACACGTGAAGCAGCAGCTGGTCCAGGAAAGAGCCCACATGTTAGAGTTCAGAGCATGGAAGTTTGGCTTCTCAGACTGCAGGCTGTTTGCTTCTCCCTCTCCCCCACACAACATCTGTCTCGCTGTAACCCCCTGCCTCCCTCGCATCACCCTTGCGAGCATTTCCCCCATCGAGGATGGTGAAGTACGTGACCAAACCAAACTGTATACACACAAGCAGGCCACTACACGTGTGCACAATTAAGGACATGTGGGCATTTTCTGCCTTTCAGATCCCAGGCCCTGTGATCCTTTTTACTCTCCAAGCTACGCACAGCCGTGCGATAGACACGCGCACGAGCCTCCCCCAGGATGGGGTGCGCTTGGGAGAGGCATCCTACACCACAGCAACGTCTCAATGGAGCCTGCAGGAGCTGCAGGGTGCTCAGCATATTCAAAAAGCAGAACATTTATATTTAGATTCCCAAATGAACTTAGCAACTTAAATTTAGGCTCCTATTTGTGACACCAATTTTAAAAAAATATTTCATATGAGCCTCCAAATTTAGAGTTGGGTACCTCAACATAGTCATCTTGGAGTGAAATGTAAACCTTGCACTTCGGCCCACATTCCTATCGAGTATGATTTCCAAAAGGAGAACTGATCAAGCACACAAGATTTCAAAAGGAAAAACAACAATCCAGCATGCAAGGAATTCACACAAGCCAGTCTGCTTTATTTCTGATTACAAGTCACTTCATTTTGACCTCACTTTCTGCCCTCTTACACCACTGCAACTCCATCAGCCCAGAACTGACAAGCTCTTACTATAATGAAAGCAAGATTTTGCAAAATTTTCAACCTGACATCTGATGATGAAATATTATTTCCAAAGGGAACTATAGCATTTAGAAGTTTTAGCCCCACCAAAGTCAACGTGGCTAAGGCTCCTAAATCTATGCTAAGGTTTTATACACCTTTCAATTTTGACTCATATAAAATATCACTGTGCAAATATTTTCCATTTACAGAAATCACCTGCTCCTGACAGCTTCTCAGGGAATTTTTCTTAATGTGTAACACAATCTAAACATATGTGTTGCATTAAGTTGGGTTATATCAGGTCATGCCACCTGACACAGTATATCCCAACATAATCTATGCAATGTAAATCACTCACTACAACGAACTTAAAGGGAAAAAAAATTCTTCCCACCTCGTAGACAGCTGCAGCAGATAAAGTGTCTACACTGTTGTAAATGGCCAGGTGAACATCTGTGTTTTGATGTTATTTCAAGGCATTTCAGTACACTTCTCCCGCAGTAGTGGCCATATCTACGGATCTAGCTTGCTGGTCACTGGTGTTGAAAGGGAAGCAATGCTTTAGGAAATGTGTATAACTGAATCATATCTATTTCAGAAAAGGAAAAATGACAGAAATTATAGCACAGTCATAAAATTCAATGCAGGTCCAAGCTCAGTGAAAACCAGCTCGGTGAGGCAGAGGAACAGGTGGGAGAGCAGGCCAAGGGGATCAGCTGTTCTGAGGTGAACACAAGCCACAGTGCAAATCCATTCCCATACAGGCCAGATTTCAGTTTCTCCTACCTCAGTTCAAGCAACAGAAATTAGAAATTCTGCATCACTTCAGGAACTCTGAGGGCCATCAGTCCCTTTTGCCAGCCCCACTGGGGGCAGGATAAGAGATAACCATGGTAGCAGTGCTCTCCTGCGACAGACTCACTGCCATCATCTAGAAATGAAACAGAGAGGTCAGCACACCTCATTCGCTCAGCACATTGCATCAATGCAGCCTAAATTATTCCTGGGTTTTAAAGCAAGCATTAGAAATCAGCAGTTCTTCCATAAACTATCACACTCATTATGACAAAGGCATCTGCTGAAGGCGATTATTTGTCTGAACATCCCACACAGCGTAGGTAGAACATGGGTTATGTTAAGAGCCTGTTGTAGGATGTAGTCTTGTATCATTTCATAAAGTATAGATTTTACATCCAAGGGGTAAGCTTAATGTCATAAATTATAAACTGTAGTAAGTTGTTGCTGACTTTTTTTGTGAAAAATCTATAATTTTAAAGTGTTAACCTGTCTACCAGAAGAGCACCAAGTTGAATTTAATTGCCAGCAGATTTACAGTTATAGCAATAGGACCTTCTTGTGAAGTAGCTACAAAGGTTGCTCACAGGACCAGGACAAGCACATCTCTTTACACCAAAATAAACAATTAGTGATGATGTAAAAATATGGAGTCCCACAGGCAACCCTGAACTCTGCTCACAATTCAGATTATTTCAGCTGAATTGGCTTTAAACTCAAAATCATGCTAATGCAGGTACTGTAAATACAGCTTGAACCTTAATTCAATAACAAGATCAACAATTACACTTAAAGATTACTTAGCACTTCAGCAGTGTGAGAAAAATCCTTTTGATCACCTGTACCATGCTATTCATTATTTTCTTTGATGGTTAATAACTTTGAAAAGCACTTGTTAAAAAGAATAAAATGAAGTACAATATTTATACCGTATTACAAAGTGCATTAGCAAATCAGAGAGCTCAGAGCACCTACATTAAAAAGAAAACATTATCAATATTTTATGTTTGTCATCTTTAACATCTCATTGTGTTTTTAACTTTAAGAAAGCTTCCAACCCAGAATCCACCACAGTACCCAGAAATTAGATCTTCTGCCCACCAGACCTGCATGCTGGCCATTTTATTACACATCTTTGTTTCCTTCTTTGTGTGCCCTATAGAAAACAGGAATCAGCATTCACAAACCACCGTGTAATTTCAAGAGGTGAGTGCTGGGAGACATTTTAGTAAGCAAAAAGAAAGCAATTATTTGACTTGGAGATTTCAACACTAACCTAAGTTGGGAAAAAAATGGCATGAAGACATTGTGCTAGGCAACAGATCATGTAAACATTTCCTATGACAGTCTTTCATCATCTATAGGAACATTTACACTGCCAGATCTTGTCTTCTTTAAAAATGTCAGCTCGGTAAGTTTGATGCACATGTGCTCCTTCTGTAAGTGTCTGCTCAGGCAGACAGTTTACTAATTTGTGGCTCAGTAAACCTTTCACTGCACCGAGCACCTTGAGGTTAGCACATCTCTAATCATTATTTGATAACAGAAATCTGTAAGCATCACATCCCTGGTAACAAGAACATTGTATCTTAGCAACCAGCCTTGATATTCAAACAATTTCATTAAAGCGTAGCACCTCTTAGCAGGTGGGTGAGTGCGGGTGTTGATAAACATTTATAACATGATCAACCATTGTGTTTGCCAACACTATAATCAGCATGACAAATTTATGAATTTGTTTACAAGCTCTTAGGTACCAACCTAAGTAGGTAAACTACCTTGCAGCATGCTTCTCTGTCTATAGATAAAGGCATGTTCAGAGATTCAATGCTTCTTTAAATTGAACATATTGGGTAAAAGGTTAGCAGATGAACATCACATGTCACTGTAAAAATCACCATTTAAATTAAACCACAAAGGATGTGTTAGAGCAAGGGCAAGGATTATATTTCACCCCCAAGAGAGCAAGGAAATTTAAAGTTGAAACCATCTTTAATTTATCCCCGGGTCCCCAGCAGAGCACATATAGGGATGCTGTGCCCAGCCCCACATACTGGAACCTCATCACCATGGGGCCAGCATCGGGCTGGGAACCAGGGGGTCATTGTCACCACCACACGATGGAAGAGATCCTTCCCAGCCTCACCCAGTGCTGGGGGGAGAATCGCCAACATAACCCCTCTGCATCCCAAGGGAAGTAGGCAGGGCTCTTGCATTATTTCATTTCAAACACCCTACAGCATAGCTAGACTGCATGAAGATGGCAGATTTCAAAGGCAACACCCTTCTTCAGAGAGGCAGCTTGGCCATACTCAGCACAAAGGGTTAATGTAAATACATCATCTTAAGTGGAAGCACTACAGACTGGATAGGCCAAGTTTTGCTTATAGAAACACAGGAAATCTTTTTCAGTTCTGGGTTACGGATCCCTGTCCCTTGCTATCCCAAAAAAAGCACATCATATCACGCTCTTCATAAACTATTTAGCTTCATCTTCAAACCAGTTAAGTTGGTTAACCCCACGATTTCCATAGAAAGGATTTTCTAGAACTTCATTCCCCTGATGATTTGAGGCCTCCTAATCTCAGCTCCAATTTTATTTATGTCTCTTGAATATTCATTTTTTCTTATGCCAATACTGTCATTTAACTTAAACCACTCAACCCTTCTTAGTGTTTACGTCCCTATTTTTACACAGGGCCATCATGACCCCTCTTAGTCATCATTGTTGCTAGGCTAAACAAACGGTGCTCTTTTATGGCTGTATTACATCAACACACCCCTGTGGAGGGCAATAGGTTTATTCTTTTGTAATCAACACCAGCATTTGATCTCATGAACTTGAAGGGAAATATCCTTCTATGAGCATTACTTTCTGAAATCATTTCCAGTGTTGTGCTGCCATTCAAAGGAGCAACAAGGAGAGAAAGGGAATGGCCACAGAAAGGTAGTGAACACAAGTAGAAAAAACATTTAAGGTCAATGGGTAGATAAACACCATATATACACTCCACCTTTGTATGTGATTAATTGATATTTTACTAAAACAAAGCAGCCAAGAACTCCTAGAGTTCAACCTAGTCCAAAATAATAGCCTTTTTCCCTTTTCCCTCTCTCCATATATATTTTAATCAAGCAACCCCAATAATAACCTTACTAAAACTGTAAAATGTTTAAAGTTTACCAAAAGGTGGGAGACAACATGCAAGTAAGAGAAAAACAGGAATATGAAGTTTGTACCTTGTACTTCTGCCATCCAAGGTAACACTACCGCACCACTGATTTCACACTGGGCATGCTACATCAGGCTATTAATCTACCTGAAATACCTAGGACCAAGTGAAGCATTATGAAATAGGTAACTGAAACTCCCTTTTTGAAATTAAAGTCACCCGCTATAAAAAAGAACACATTTTATCATTTAGGCTTGTTGTCTTTGTGTTTAGCTTTCCTCCCGTTGCTGAGATCTGATGATAAATCTGTACTGTGTATCTGGGAAAGAAAACCCACCTGACAGTTTTTTTTTCCTCCTTCTCTTTTAACTGACTCTACAGGTTTGTAAAGCTGAGTAATTTTTAATTAAGTATCTGAATACAAAGAAAAAACAAACAAATGAAGGACTACAGTGCACAAGGGCAAATAGGATATAAAAACACACATATACATGCACATTTTGCTAAAACAAACAGATACCAAGTACATATACATAAGTAAAGTATACCTTTAGCAACAATTTGAATTAGTTTCATGATAGGAAAGGAGAAAAAGCTATTTAACACAGAAAACAAAGGCAAAACATGTTCTGCCCTCTACAGTTTCCAGAAAAAGTCCTTTTTTTTTTTTGTTATCAGAAAATGTTAGTATTTTGACCAGCTGGGATTCTTCATGCCTCAGTTTTGCTTTCTGTAAAATGGGAGCTTTGCTTTAACCCCCATTTCCTTTCCTGCAAGCTAACACTTAAAAAGCACTCAAAAGCTGAGAGTGCTTTTGGAATAGCATCCTCTGAAAATATTGAAGAAATCACAAAGACAACTAAGGTAACTGACACACATAAGTCAAATTCATATTCACTAGCAAGGATCTTTTTCCCCAATGTTTGCATAGCACATCAGAGTTTGATCGATGGACAAGTGACAAGAGTAATCTAGAAAGACATTTTCTCTTTTGCTTTCAGCTCATTTCTACCACAGGATATCTATTTAGTAGTCAAAGAAGAGAAATGAATGAGTACTTGTAATGCTATAAAAAAGTCTTGCTTAAAATTCCTAAGTACTGATTGAAATGGGACTGGCTTTGAAAAGGCAAAGAGTTTAAGGTGGTCTTCAGATATTATTGCTCAGCTTTCTTAGTCCCTTCTCACACTGTTCTCATGGAAGAGAGAATTTTTGGCTCTCATTTTTCCAGCAGCCTCAGATTGCAGCTATTCCCCAGAAAAGAGTAGTAAAGTTTCACATACAGTCAGAAGTTGGTAAAAAAAAAAAAATCCTTTTCTGCATATCTCATTTCCTAGTGCTCCACCCCCCCAACTTCCAAGTCCAGTTTGTCAAATCTTTGCCACACATAGGAAGCCACTTGACAACATGCTGTATTATACAATACAGCAGGCAAGCATGCAGAGATAAGATCCATAATGAAGCATGCTACTCTAGAAGCAACAATTGCTTAACATCATCATAGGCTAGGTAAATATCATCCCCGATGTGGAGTTAGAAGAATACAGAGTTTCGTCAAGACTACATGGAGTCATTTGTATGAAACTGAGTTTGATCTCATTTGCAGATTCCCATTTTTATATCAAGATCCAAGAAGGATCTGGATATCCAGATCCAATTCCCATTTTTATATCCAGCTAAGAAGGAATCTGATGGATGTTTTAAAATACAGATATTTTGTGGAGTTAGGACAGACAGCTTTTAATGCTTTTGTGGCCTTCTCCATAAGAGCTCTATGGCCACTCAACATTTTTGACTAACAAAAGGAGGAGAAGCATGCTGAGGCCACCTGTGGCTCCACATTCCTCTCTTTTATTCATCACCCTTGTCCCCAGATAGTGTTACCCCTCATTCCTGGCAGGAGCACTGTGGGTAGCCACACATTGGCCACTTACATAAAAGAACCATACCTTGGGCATCTAGGTGGTCACCTAAATTAAAAATAAATGCAGTCAGAACTTCTGCAAGCAGGTTTTTCCCCATGCCATTGCAGGCGCTTCCTAACAAACTGGGTCCTACTGCACCAGCAGTTGCAACATTGGAAGGCAACCAATATAGGATGCTACAGATGATGCCCAAAGACAAATATACACCCTTCTACATTTAAATAGCATGTTTCACCCTTTTTTTATTTTTTTAAGCACCATACTAGAATTTGGTTAATTTTCTTAATGCCAGTTCAGAGCTTCCTTACAGTTCTCCATGGAAAATGTCAGAACAAGCCTGCAAAGGTCCAAGCAAAGCACTGCAGATGGCTCCGGTTTGGGCTTCTGACAAAAAATGCCAGAACGGAGGAGGGTAGGAAAGCTGACAAACAGCTCCACTACACAGCAGCTCCTGAGATTCCAAAAATTTGTCTTATAAATGCTAAATCAAGTCCTCAGAAAATGCTAGGCTGTTGAAGTCTCCATCTTAGTCTCAAACACACAGATTTGAGTAGCAAAAATTGTTGTGTTGATGTACACTGAGATTCCTTGGTCTACTATGTCCTGAAGTCCACTCTTTTGCCCAAGTCACAGCAGAATTTCTCATTCAAATTTAAAAAGAAACAACACATACACACAAACACATCACAGACACACAGAAACAAACAAACAAACAAAAAAAAAAAGAGGCAAAGCAGAGCTTCATACCAGCCTGAGACAACTTACAGACACCTACCTAGCACTATCACACTAATTAAGAGCTTTTCAATGAGGGAGGTGAAAAACTTTCTGAATGTTCTGCTGGCTCTCCTGGACCTGTAAGAATTTCCAGGCTTCAGTTCTTCAGAAACGCATCAAAGAGATTACGGTCTTGCAGTGGTCAGTTGAATTATGTATGTTTTTTCATCAGATGAAAATGAGGTTAGCCTAATGATAAATAGGACTGTGGACATATATCTGGTTTTTGCTTGGTTTTGAAATTATCCCGATTACAGTGGAAAGTAGTTTCAGTACAGTGGTGACTTCTGCAGTGTTGGGGGTGGGAGGGGAGAATAGCACCTGCGTACACACATACATCAGAGTGACCCTTTTCCACTTTAACTCACAAGGAAAAGTTATCACATTTTAGGGAAAGAGTAGTCTCTGCTAAAGGAAGAAGTTATCAGCCTAGTAGGTCATTTTAATTTTGAGACTAGAATATTAAATACTCTTTGATTATGAATTGTATTAAAGTGATTAAAATAGTCTAATAAAAATTCCTAATCCCAGATCTGCTGTCATATAAACATATATGGTTCACAATGCCTCAGTGCAACTTAATATTTGTAATAAAGTACATAATTCATTAAATATAATCTAACGATGTTTAAATTGATTTCCAAAGTCAAAAAATATCCACTTTTACCATCCTACCATATGATATAAAAGAAAATTAGTAAAATTACATATTGCACCTATCCCTGTAAGCTTTTTACTGCTTTCCTGATATCATGATCACCTCTATAACATAAAAACATCTTGAAGAACTCAGAACTTCATCAGATATTGAGAGATGAGTGACAAAATCTACAGGCAGAAATCCTAACATTTTCCTGAAGTATCTTTGTTATTATTTATAAACACTTTTTCTGTTGCTGTAACACAACTAGGAGACATATGCAGATAGATAAAACACCAAATGTTTAATCTCTTTTTTTTTTTTTATGTTTTAAAGTGATCTTTGCATTATGCAGGATTTTTCCTTCAGATCACTATGATAGTCTTCTGAGAGTCAAGCTGCAATCCCTGTTTGACTCATCACATTATGTGCTTGTATTAAGTTTTTCATTAAATCCCAGTGCCATCTATAAGTTACTACTAATATCTTTACACCACTGAGGATTTGATATTTGATGGAAAGCCCCTGAAACCTCACCAAGGGTATCATCAAATCAGGCAAGCCTCACTTTCCTATGTATTTACCAACTGAAGCATATATTCAAGTGAACCTAGTCTGAGTCCTCCATGGTTGGTTAACCAGCTATGCAGTTTTCCCAACCTCTCGTTCCTATCAATACAGCTAAAATTCTACAAAATAGCATCCCTTGATGCTGTACCTAAATACCAACACTTCACCTGGAGAGAATCAAAATGGTGTATCTGTCACATTAATTCCTCGCTTCTTGCTTAGTTTAATGCATCTAAAGAAATGAAACTTATTGAATCAAATTTAATGACATAATAAATTCTTCCCTTCAGACAATGTTGAGGCTTAATTCACTAGTGCACTTTAAGCCTTTGCCTTTAGCATCTGATGGGTCATTAGTCTGTAATCCAGCAGCTAGCCTGTTTGGAATCTAAACTAAATCAGCAAGTACCATATCAGTAGTTTCTGAAATATGACTGGCAGGTCAAGTGTCCTCAAAAAGACTGCCTGGGGCACTAAAGACTAGGATAGGGCATGACTAGAACAGAACCAGCGATGAATCTGAAAGCATGTACTCAATAAAGACTTCATTCATTCTAACTCACTAAACAGCAGTTCTTCAAATGACTTGACTTATATTTTTGATGTTTTTAACCAGTAGGTCATGCAATAAAATTGTCCTGTATGTGCCAATAGGCTTAACACACAGATCATTGACTTGCACGCTTGGGCATATTTTATTTATATTTTTCCCCTCAAGTTTTTCCATGGCAGCCTGAAATAGGCAATAGAATCACCGTGATGTGGTAAAACATGCAGTTTTGTGGACTCAGATCACAGAATTTTCAAAAGAAGCAAGTTTGATGAAACACCTGTTTGTCAAAAAAGAAAGCAACTCTGAAATACCAGCTCCTACACCTGAAAAGTCACATTCTTGAGATGCTACTAATAATCACACATCTGTACACCCAGCTGAATATCTTTCATATTGCATATTAAAAATAACCCGTATGTAACCATTTTAGGTGTTTTCAATACGAGTCAGAAAACCAACTCTACTTCAGAATTTCAATTGGCGTATTTCAAGCTTACTGGAGAGGAAAGTGTGCTGCCCTCATCCTCATAACCCTCCACTACAGTATACACTGAACACTCATAAGACTCGATTCAAAGTCCACTTCAGCCAATTGACCCCAGTGGTCCTTAGATCAGGCCCTTAATCTGTACATTGCACCAAGATAATCAGTAACAGCTTAGTTAGAGGACACATTTTTTCACCTATCATTTACCAGATTCCACAAAAGACTTGCAATTTCTGCGAAGGCAGCCTGTCATAGACTATCATGGTGATTTAAGTGATATTTTCCATTAAAACAAAATACACACACAGTAGCAAAAATAAAGAAATAAAACAAAAACACGAGCTTGACACTTTGACTTCCAGAAGATGTGTTTTCTTTGCTGCTCCTCTGAACCATGTTTCAACTCTTACGTCACAGCAGTTTCTCAACAGACACAGAGGACATTAGCACTAAGCAGGGGGTGGAAAGGAAAACCAACTCATGCATCAAGATGTATTTTACTTCTCAGCTACATTTCTTTATTCACTCTAATGTCTGCAATACAAGGATTCTTAGAAATATTAAATAGAGTCCAGATCCACTCTACGGTAGCTGAGCTACGAAGTGCATCACAGCTTCACCAAGGACCTTACTGACTTCCATGTGACACAGACAACAATGGGCAGATGCTCTTGAGATCAGCAGCAAACAGCTGTAGAGCTATTTTAAAATAACACTGTTTCAACCCAAATCTATATATGTATCGGGGGAAATTGTAGGTGCTTGGCCAGTTGCTTAAATCAGCACCTTGTGCTGCAGGTCTGCAGTGTGAAGACCATTCCCAGCAAACCGGGTTGTAAATTCACAGAGAAACCTGCCTCAGCCCTTGTTACATCACACAGGGAGATAACAAGGTTTGGAAACCAAGCATGTGATCAGGTAACAAGCTGCAGACCAGTTACCCACCACCCTCACAGCACTACAATGCTGGGATTCGCAAGGTGGACAGGATCATCCTGATACCTGCACCATGGGACAGGAGGCCACAGCGCACATCTTTAACAGCTACTTTCCTTGGATAAGTTGTGTGAAATTCAGCGGGGCAAATCCCAGAATATCCCCTCTTTGAGCAAGCTGGATCTAGAAATGAGGTATCTAACTTGCCTACAGATGAATTTAAGTATGCATTAAGCACACTGTGTAACAGAGGCAAAATTACTTATTGCTTTAAGCATGCCCATGCTATTTTAAAATAGGCTGGCCGTCATGAGCATTTCTCCTATTATCTTTGGTGACATTTAATCAGTGCTTAAATGTTGGGAACACAAGGGAAAGAAATCAGGTTATATATTTGGGAAAGCGACTCTTAAAAATTAGGCTTCTTTCCAGAAGAATACTTAACCGGTTGCTCACTGACTAAGCAAACACAGCTAATGCAGACACTTTCTCCCCAGTAGGAGAAAAGCTGCAGGATGCCCCAGCCAGGGTCAAATCCTTCCCAGGGAAGTGCTGGTAAAGCTGAATTCAAGCTCATAGAAGACTTAGACCCATAACTTCCACCTCTGTAACAGTAATATTTGCTTTATCTGTCTCACTCTAACTGTGGAGGTAGGAGGTATTTAGAGGAACGAGGAAATTTAATATATTTTTTTTAAATGTATTATTGAACTATCAAAGGCACTCTGTCATTTGGGATCTCCCTCTATCTCCAGCCTTTGTATTCCAAGGTACTTCAGTAACAGCACTAAGTGAGCCTAAAATGCCAACTTGAGATTTGCATTATAAATGGCATATACAAAGAGAGATTTTTTAAACTTTGGTTGATCTAGCATATCAAAGATCTTTTCCTCTCTTTTTCTAAGCTACTTCAGTGACTGTATTGAAGTGAACTGAAAGGATTAGCTTGAAAGTGGCAAGAAATCTGGCATGCAAAAAAATTTCCACCCCCCTACCCTTATTTCGGTTGAACTCTTCATTATACAGGGGCCCCTTTCCTCTTCTGAAAGGTGTTTTTCTCTGTCTCTCTCGTGCTGTTCCATGCTGTGCCAATACCAAACAAGGTGAAAACACAAAGCACAGAAGAATAGCTCCTGACACTGGCTCTTTCAGCTTTGTTCAACCTTCTGCCTTGCTAAACTGAGCACTAGGGAGATTACAAAACACTTGTGTGTTATTTCCACTTTAGCTGGATCTATCACTAAGCCTGGCAGTGCTGATGCTCCAGCTGTCCCATACCTTGTCCTGAGCTGCTTCCCCAAAGCTCATCGCCACCATGGGCTGCATGGCAGTACGGTGCTCGGAGCACGTTCTCCTCTTCCCAAGGAAGTCACAAGCTGTTTTCACTGCTTGCGGTGAGCACAGTCTTGCTCTGGAGTAATGTGTAGCTGGGAAAAATGAAGCAGCATGGAAAGTCACTGGGGGAAGAGGAGCAGAAGGAATGACTCAGCTCTGAACCTGAATTCAGACACAAATGAGTAAGAGCTCCCAAAATCAAAAAGATTCATGACCGCTGATACCAAGTCTCCATTCAGATGCATTTCTATTTAGGAAGCTTACAACAAGAGAGAACCATCAGTTGCTTCGCAGCTCCCCACCTGGCCTGATGTCCATCCATTTCACACACACCCTTTTTTTTTTTTTTTGAATAATTAGGCAAACCAGCTGCATTTACTTTTCGCAACAAAAGCTCTGTCTGCATATTGACAAGTTCAGCAGCAGTCCTACCCGAACAGCCAGCATCTCCTAGATAACAGTCTCAAAAAGGAGCAGGCCTGCAAGCCTGACCCCACGAAGAGCTGCGGGACATGCTGATAGCTCTCCTCTTCCTCTGCCCTATTCATTTCCCCACAGCCACCTCCCAGAAAAGGCTGGCAGAAATAAAAGGGGCAGCAACCAGAGGCCAGGGAAAGGTTTGGGGCTCCCATGCCAGCCCCACACTGAGCGGAGGGCTGAGTCACAGCCGCAGAGCAGCAGGACCCAAGTGTTTACACACCACGTTCTTCATCCCATTGCAGAAGGGATGAAGAGCGTGGATTAAGAGCGTGAATTTCACCCATCTTCATCCCAAGCTCATTCCCCCTACATCAGTGACTTCAGAGCATGATTAGACAGCATAATTCCTGCTTCCTTGACTCACTTGCTCCTGCCAGGATGAGCAGCATGCTTACCATGGTAGCAGCATACTTTCAGGACAGACCAATGGGGCAGTCTGGGTACCCAAAATAAGGGGAATGTTGTTCAAACATAGCTCATAAAGACACTACTGGGAGAGGCTTTTGAAAGTCTATTTACCAGCTGCTAACTACAGAAAATATTAAGGCCTTTCTGCACATTGTGAAGATACCCCATCCCTCAGTGCTGGTGACACGGGCATCCTTGTCAGAGCTGAGTAGCTGCCTGCTGCCCCCTCCTCTTCATTGACCGGGCCTTGCTGGTGGCCCGAGCTAAAACCATGCCAGCACCAGCTTGCCAGCACGCTCACAAATCCACAAAACCCACCCTGAAGACAGCAGGATCTCTGAAACCTGCAGAAGCAAGACCAGGATTTTTTCTTCATGCTAAGATTAACTGCATAAGAGTACTACAAGAGCCATTCATCACCACCACCTTAAGCCTTCCTTACTGCGTATATCAACATGTCTGGGGCTGTGACTAATGTGAAAGGCACCACCCTATGAGAAGGGATAAAATGAAGAAACCACCAGTGACAAGCATCAAGTCAGCTTCGTTAAGGTGTTCTTTTGTTTTTAATATAAAGATTAGAATTAAATACAGACACTAAAAAGGCCTTTTAAGTCTTCTTCTAATAAAGAAATGCAAAACTAAGTCAGTTCAGGTTTATTTCAAGACATCTTTAAAAGAAATAAAAATAACCTTCCGAAACACCCAGGCAAGTGACACAAACCCGTGATCCCACAGAGACTATATGGGTGCTAAGCCACATGTGAAATACAGTTTGCACGTACGAAGTTCAGCACACAATAAACTTTAAGGAATTTCTGAGAACCAAGTAACATCAAACAAAAGACTAGCCATGTTCACGTCTATATTTACTTCTGCTGTTGCTATATTCAACTTCCCTGTAAGAAAAGGTGCATAAAAGAGCTGCACTGTCCGGGCATCGGCAGAGGAGAGCCCACCTTCTGTAAGGACCCATCCAACTGGGTCAGCCCAAGCCTGATAGCAGAAATGAGCAATAAAAAGTTTAACGCTGGCTGAAATAATCCCGGATTTCATTTAATCTCCCTCCGAGTACTAAAAATAACAGAGAGCAATAAAATCTCAGATGGTGCATTTGCTAGAGCTGCTGTTTAATCTTGCTGATAAAAAAAAAAAAAAAAAAAAAAAAAACAGACCCCTTTCTCAGCTTCCCGACACTCAAAATCACATTTCTTTTTCCTGTATTGCCAGAATATCCACCTACTTCCCCAAATAACACACGTAAGGGCTATTTTCCTACACATAAACATGCCTTCTCTGTTCACAAGAGCAGAACTGGCTTTGGGAAAAAAATATAAGAGTTACTAAAGCCAATAAAGTAGTTTCCTCAGCCACACATATGGCTTCTAAGTTTAATAGCAATTATGTCATTTTTATATATGATTCACTTGATGTTGTTTTTATGTGAATCATTTGACATATATAACTCAGGCAGATTTCTTAAATAAGCATATCACCAGAGACTAAATTACTAATCAATTAACCAAAAAGGTTTTTTTCTCCCCCCTCCCAACTAGGCATACAATTAAGACAGAAGACTAGACTTAGAAACACAGGCACTTTGAGAAAATGAGGTTTGATAAGCCACAGATTTTCATTTTGGGTGAAGGAAGGGGACTGCCAAGCAACAAATTGGGGGCCACAGTAAGCAAATAGATGAAAAAGAAAAAAGACCCGGCCTTCAGCTCTCCCTCTGGGGCAACCTGAGGAGCCTCCACACAGCACTTAAGGTTTCTCCAGCACAAATGTGACCACAAACACCTGTGGCTCGGTCCCAGCCTGGCTGGCAGGTGCAGAAGGGACTGACACCCCCAAATATGTGGGCACTGTGTTTTAATTCTCACTTCTCTTCTAGCTGGGAGATAACAGGAGGCCAGAGGTCAGCACCGAAGAAGGAAGGAAACAGCCTCGTCAGCGAGGTGTTTACAGTTTTCTTGCCTGACCCCCTTGTGCTCTCACCACAACACACACCCTTCTTTCCAGAAGAAATTCAACGCCCTGCAACACCCCTTCCTCATTTTCAAACCGCTCCCGTCCTGGTGCCCAAGAACCTGCACCTCACCACGGGCAGCCGGCCAGCCCCTTCCAGAGCAGCCCCCTGCGCTTTCTGATCAGCCACCAGATAGGTTTTATTTCTCCAGCTTCACTGTTTTTAAGCATATTTCCATGAGCTTGGAGCTCAGTACACATAGGCGAACTACCTGACTCATTGCATTTATGGGGCTCGACTGAACCAGAAACAGGCGCTTTCCATACTGCCCTTGTTACTCTGCTAAGGAACAGGCATCTCAGAGGGCGAGCCTCTGCTCCTGCTGTAAAACAGCCTCAGGAACCAGTTACCATTTCTTCAACTCTAACCACATGCAAAGGTCCACACCTACAATAATTTTGTATAAAGTATTTCCTTCCATCTTATAAATCCCCCTAGTTAGCACGCAAGCAGGGGAGTCCTTGCTCACAAGGATATGGAAAGAAAAGATTTTGGTCCCAGAAACTATCCAAAGCAGCTTTCTCTGTACCTTGGCCAGTACCAGAAGAACAATTAAGCACACAACTAAGCACATTAACTCCTCTAAAACAACCTTATTTGCTTGTTTTATTTAAGAGCATGTTCAAGAGATTTACTCAAAGAAACCAAAGCAAACAGAAAGATCAGGGCTCAGGCACTAAACATCCACTATAACAATCACTTCAAACCTTTTCCAGCACAGAGGAAATGCAGTTTTCACCACTTTTTAAGGACAACAAGATCACACCTTTGCTTTCCCACATCCAGTAGCTGTTTTTACCTTAAGGACAAGCACACTTTCTTCTCTCCATGTCCCAGGAGGCACAGGCACCCAGCTCCCCTGCAGTCAGCCCCAACAAAGACACCCTCCCTGGCTCAGGGTGCAGGAGCACCCCACCTGTGCCAGCAGCACTTGGCCAATAAGCCTCAGCAACACTGAGGCTTATCAAAGCTTTCTGCACCACACACACCTGGGAGCACTTCATGGAGGATCACAAAAGTCCACAACTAAAGCCAAGGCACCACCATGGGCAAGTGAGACATGAGGCTTAAGTGTGTACACCTGCTGAGAGTGGCAACAGTAATCCCCCTCCAGGGTGAGCCAGCACACTCCTCTCTGGTTCTCATTACCTACCAAGTGAGCTCGGAGAGGAGGTGTGCTCACACTGACATGAATAAGTCCACAAAGTTTTTTCTTATAGCAGTATTCCTCTCTTCTGCCACCGGCTCATCATTTCAGGTGCCTACCCCAGCTGCTCATGCTCAGATGTTGAAAATTACCACTGATAGGAGCTCTTAATTCCTCGAAGTTTTATTCACTTTTATTCAAAACCTGTTTTTTCTCCCTTTTCCTTCTGCTGTAGAAATCTGACAATCTGGTTTTATAAAACAAATAATTTCCCCAAAGACAGTTGTGCTGACAAGAATGAATACAGCCAGCTTGGCTCCCCTGAGATACAGCTTGTTAAAGGTGTAAAGCCTGCTGGGCTCTCTTTACCTGTCTGGTTAACAAATGTTATCGATCACAAAGTTGCAGGCAGGCAGAGTTCATGTCCTCCCTTGTGAGTGTCTTGCAGGACCATCCTCCTGGCTCAGGAGGCAGGAGCTTTGGCATCTGGGGCTTTCAGGGATCTGCATGTGCTTCTTAAAGCTTGGGGAAACATCATTCAAGGTCTTCTCCAAATTGAACCTCATGCCTCGTTTTCTCTGGTTAACTACACATACTTGATTAATACACCCCATGTTATCACAGCCATGTGGCCTGGTCTACCAGAAACTAGAGCAGAACATTAATGGTAAAGCTGTGGCTTTGCAGAAAACGTAATGGACAGACAGTGCTGTAAAAGGTGCCTATGCCACGCACCAAGCAGCGCATCTCCTGCTGTGTCTCCACCTTTCTCACCTTCCTTTCCCTGCGGCTGGCCCATCTGCCCTCAACTGGGAGCTGCGATTTCACACATCTCTACCCACCGTGTCTACCCTGCCAGCTGCGTAATCCTCAGGCTCTTGGTGATTCGCAAACCTGTGCAGCAGTTTCAGCGTGAGGTCTCCCACTGCTCCTGGGCAGCCCTGACTGCACTATTTTCCGCTGCGCCAAACCCACCTTTACCCATCACCAGCCCCAGAGCTTCCACCCACCCGTGTTTAAAGCAATGTGGGCTCTGGATGGCAGTGGTGTGGGCTCCTCATGCTCCACACATGCCCTTCATGCCCAATGCCCTGATTAAACAGCCAGAGGAAAGCATCCTGCTGGCAAAAGAATTCTCAAGAACAATCCTGGAGCCTAAAAGCTCCCAACTAGGAAACAAGCAGAGTGGAGCAAAATAAAGAAAAACCAACGAGTTAAGGAACATCGTTTCTTCCCCATCACTTCGTTATCCAATTAGGAAATTGGTTCACTTAAAATGTTGCTTTAAGCTGTGTAACAAAGATATGATAATTTCCCATTTTTTTCTCCTCCCCAGATTGATTGATGCTGCACAATGTGACAAAGTGGCCTAGATTAATTTTTAGGAGTCTTCCTAAAGTAAATTTCACATATTTAGTGAAATCGTGTGCTGCTACAATATATGATGGGCCTACAGAATGAGACAAACACACCCACCCAGGAAAAAGGATTCACTGAAATAATACCATTTCTAGGAATTAAAGTTATTGGAATTCAAGCCGAAACCCATTTCCTCTACGCAATCTTAATGTGATCCTCAGGGAGCTCTGAAATTATCATCTTCGAGTAAGTGATCTTTTCATGCAATTTTATTCTAGCACTATATCTAGGTATCTTCCCCATAACTTCTATGTCCACAAGCTTATTTATCTCCTTGCTAAAGTTCAAAATCTAATTTCCAACACAGGTTACTTACTGTAATAAACTGTACAAGCTTTAAAGTGACAAGTTGAAAGATACAATTTTTTAGAGTTATGAATTAATAGCCATATATGTCAAAGAAAGTGCCAACTTTTTCATATTTATAGATATATTATTGAAATGATAAAAAATGAACTGGGGAAAGAGAAAAGAAGTGAGGAGAACTACATATAATGAATCAAACATACTTAACAAGACATGTACAGACACTTTAGTGTGCATCTCTTTTATTACATTACATTAATCAAATTCTGCTAAAGACATCCATCTAAGCGAAGTGTCACAGTGATATTCTATAAAAACATTCTTTTGAAAAAGAGTCTTCCCTGACAGCAGTATCAACCACACTGTCTTAAGTGATTGTCAGGACTGCATTACTCAGAAATTAAGAGAATTTATGTAAGTGCCTCGTGAGCTCCCCTGAAGAAAAAATAATTTAATTGGAGCAAGTGTACAAACTCTGATAAAGGCTGGTAAAACACGGATAAGTGATTTAACTTAGAGAAGCATGAGCCGGGGGGGCTCTGCTTTTTCCCTCTTTGGCTCACAGTATTAAGAGACTTCCTTCTTCTGGAAAATCTGGGAAGAAAATCCTCCCCGCTATTGAAACGGGGAGAATAGGAGCATTTATCTAAGTTATCCAGCAAGATCTGATCAGTGAGGGCTCTTTTTTTTCTCCCCATTTATTTTATTTTATTTTTTGAGTGAATTTAGGAAAGACAACAGAGATTTCTTTGCCACGTGGACTTGGGCCCAGCTGTGTCAGTGTTGCGGTGACCTCTCCAACAGGATGGACACGTGGGTGGTGTCCCTGCGTGGGCTTGAGGCGTGCATCACGTCTGGAACCATCTCCTGCTCTTGGGCAGGCCCTGCAAACCCACAGCTCCTTACAGGTAACGTGAGGGGGTTGAAGCCTCTTGTAGCCTTGCGCTTCACAGTGGGATTTATAATGGGTTTGTTGTTTTGAAAAAATTAAATTAAATTTAATGGAATTAAAGTTTTGGTTTAATTTTTGTGTTCATTCACCTACCTTTTTTTAAAACATTCTGGCTTAGGCTTTCTTAAGTTTGGCCGTGCCTAGAAAAAAAATATGAATACCAAAATTCCCCTCAAATAGTGAATTTGGTTTGCAAGAAACTACTCTCATGCTCTAGTGTCAGTAAGACACAGAAAACAAGGGGTGAAAGGTATTGCATCACTTCTTCTCCATTATTTAGATGCAATGGGATTCATAAATCCACTGAGGTGACATCCATTAGGTAGCATTAAGGTAGTGCTGGCATGCCCACTCAACGCTGGGCTGCCCACTGGGGGCTTGATTCTGCTCCCCTGCAAATGAAAGAAAAGCTCCTCAGGGCAATCCCTTAATGACGTGGCACCGAGTGTCCAAATATCAGACACAAACACAATTCAGGGGGAACAGTTTTATCTAAGTGATTCACCAGCAGATCACAGAAACACTGATTTGCTCTTCCCAATTATTCCCTAATTTCACCATCAAACTATTAGCCTGGATGTTATTCAAAACTCAAAGTCAGAACTACAAAAGGCGAACATAAAAATTCACGATTTGCATAACTTATTAACTGAAATATGTAATTCATGTGACAGACAGAACATAAACTTCAAACTGTGTTTTCAGCCACAGTGAGAGCTGTTTGATCTACACTGGTTAGTTCAGGCATCTACTCGGGGAAAAAAAAAGCACAAACGCACACACGCAATTTGTCAAAGTAGTCAATGCAGTGCAATTTTGCAGTGAACTGTGTAAATACAGGAGAATTTTGAACACATCGAATGAAAATTCTGCCATGAACTCAAAGTAATATTTACCGAACATCCAGTTCGCTGTTCGCTCAGCTGCTCTTATCAATGTTATAATAAACTATAAATCCTAGCGAGCCCTGAGGCAACTTAACTGCTGTAGTGATGCTGGAGGGTGATTAGGAAAAAAAAAAAAAAAAAAAAAAAAAAAAGCTAAAGATAAGATCCATTGTTTTTTTCATGGTTGTGCACATCATTTTTCTATTTCTGATGCTTTATGTGTGATAATCTGAGCTTCCTCAGAGGTAAATTCTCATCTAATCATAACTCCCCACACATCAACAGAACATATCCTATGTGGTCTAACAACAAAAAAACAGAGCAAGAAGTGCTTCATTAAGAACGTGGATTTAACCTACTGTAAGCTCATTCTTAGGCTGCAACAAAAGCCTCAGAAAAGGTGAAAATTAAAAGATGCCACCTAAAGAGCTCTCTAAAATTAGAATTAAATTAATTCTTCCTGAAAAAAACTCTAAAATGGATGGCGCTGAGAGCTATGAAGATGGGGCTATTTAAAAAAAAAAAAAAAAATGTATCAAACCAAGGGAAAAAGCAGCCCTATTAAAAAAAAGAAAAGGCTAGTATCATATTCTTCTGCTCGGCTTTATACCTATATCAAATGAAAACGTAATGACAGGGCCCATCTGACAGCGTGCTTGATATTATGCAGGGTGTTCGGCTGGATCGAGGGCGCAGCAGCATTAGGGTGAGACGAGGAAGGGTGCCCAATGCAGGGGCACAGGAGGTGCAGAGGGGTCACCTCTCATTTTGGTATCCCTGCATGATATCATTTTGATATCACCAAAGGAGATTTGGGGCTTCAAAGGGATGTTAGAAAGCTGTGTTAATAAATTCTGATACGTAGCTGCTCACCACTGGCAGGCAGGAGCATCTCTTGTCCCTAGTTTTGGGTTGGCACATCCCTACCCTGGATGGCTTCTGCCACCACAACCACTGCAAAAAAAAAATAAATAAATAAATAAGGAGAGGAGGTGAGTTAATTAGTAATTACTTCCCCCTTTCCTGGTGTTTCCAGCACTGCTCAGCCCAGGTTGGCACCCCACGGCTGCAGCCCACGGCTCTCCGGCCAGCCTGACCTTTCCCATGGCGGTCCCCGCGAGCCGCGTGTCACTCGCATGCGCAGCACTGCCAGGACCAGCCCCAGCGACTGGAATTTGTCTCCCTCTAAGTGACAGCTGCCATTTTAATGATCCGGCAGTGAAGGTGAACTTCATCTCGGGAGGCAGAGAGGGAATGCGGGGGGGGGTGGAAAAAAAGAATAAATACATTTGCACAAGGAGCTCCTGAAGATCAGATGGCTGGGAAGCAATTTGGGGGTGAATGCTATATTTAAAAAACATTTTTAGCCAATTTAACAGATAACTTAACCAGTTGCTACGTTGCACAGAGTTTATAACTCTGCTTAAATGGTTCTGTATTAAACCGGCTGATTTTCAGCGGTCCCTAATGGAACCCAACTCTTCTCTGTCCTAATCTGCCTCGCGAGATAGTCCAACGACAGCCCCCTGTCAGATTACTGCACATTAAAAATCATTTCGGTGACTTTCCCCCTTCGTAATGAGATGGAGTGATTAGAGGAGCTTTCACAATTACGCCGCCGTTTTCCTTTAAGACACATATGAAAATTCCTTCCCTTTCTCAGCCCTTGGCACGTTCAGAGTTACTGTTCCCACTCACAGCTGTCACTACCATGCAAACTTAATAAATTCCATCTATGCATGACTTACTTAGCTAACCTCCATCCACCAGAGATATACGCTTCTTACTCAGACAAGCAGGACAATAACAGAGTAAAGCTTCAAAACAATAGCTCTCATGTTTCAAATATGTATAATATGGCACGGGGCTTATCCTAGTCCTGGTGATCCTACCCTACAGAAAGGAGCTTTTCTTTCATACTATTTAACTTCTGGAATTTCTTTTCCTGTGTGTGTTTGTTTGTTTTATTATTTTTTTTTTATTATTATTATTATTCAAAAGCAGTTTGAAAATGCACAGGACTGCCAATATTGAAAAGAGAGCTCTTCCAGAAAACATAAAGGTTATCAGAGGAAGAATGAAATAAACGGAGAGGGTCTCCCACCCTGAGCAGAACAGACCCCAAAACACAGGCAGCCAGATTCTGACTGAACCAACCTTTGAAATTTCCAACACCAAGTGAAACCCCTGGATTTTTTTGTGAATTTAAATCCTCATAACCCAGGGCAAAATCGGGCCCCAAACAATTTTGTCAGCAGTAAATTCATTGTGCGCATTGAACCCTACCCACGAGCAGCCTCAGGTCACACACCACACAGCAAACCTCTCCCCTCTGCCACCTTGTCCGCCAGGAGAGCCATCAGCGCTTTTTGGAAGAGCTCAGCATTTTCCAGAATTAACACCGCGAGAGAAGTAACCACGTCTATGTTAAATAAATACTCCCAGATGCCAGGTAAAATGCACATCAGCGCGCATCAGGCAGCCGCACAAGGTATCTGGAGGCGGTGGAACAAAGTGTGCTTCACTTTGCATTAGAGCGGTGGAGCGCTGAAGCCTACAAGCAACAGAAAAATGCAGGACGCGTGATTTTACTAGGTGCTTCCTCCCAAGATGTCCTAGGGCCAGGCGCTGTCCTGGCTCCCAACCTACATAATTTTGATGAAATCAATGGGAGTTTATCAGTGTACCGTAAAATGACAGGAGCCAGATGCAACAGGATTGAACCTCGGCACAGGTGAGGACAAACAGCAGCAGGGCCGCTGGTGCTGGTAGTGGCTGATAACTCAAGCCTGGGGATGGGCATCTGAGAGGCTTATTAAGACCTTCAATCTCTTGTGGCCCAGTTTCTCCTATTGGGCCAGACCCCTAGACCTTATAAAATGATGGATTCCCAGATAGCTTTAGCCTACTATACATTGCTAAGGTGCATAACTGGAAGGAAAAAAATGCTTTCAGTAGATCCAGTGCAATTTTGAAGGTGTGAATCTAGAAGACGAGGATTTGATGCAGGCTATCAGCAAATATCTTTTCTTTGTGTTAATTTTATCCTGTTTGGGGTCAAACCTGAAGAAGGGGCCGTGAGCAGCGACGTTTGCCTGGAGCAGCTGTTCCTCTGCTGGCCCCGAGCTGCTGATGGGAGACCTGTGGCAGGTCCCATGCCAAAACCACACACCTCATGCTCCCTTGCTGCGACCAGCCGTGATCCTGCGAGGTGCCCCTGCAAAAGGCGGGTCAGGGGAAGCTGAGGGCATTCGGGGAAGTTGCATGAAATCTGGCCCTTTTCCTAGAGCACAGCTTACTTACGGTATCTGCCCTCCTTTTTCACAGAAAGAGATTGCACAACAAGTGGGACGTGCAAACCTATCAGAAAGGTGTACTGTAACAAACTTAGTTTTGAAATGCCATTTCTTACAGCACATTCATACAATTAAATTCTATTATAGTCTCAATTTCCACTCTGAAAATGGATGTCATAAAAGCGTGTATAAATTATTCACATCTTTACTAAATGAAGGGCTATCAAAAAATTGTCACAGGCTATCCATATGCAGTATGACTTGAGACACAATTGACAACGTAACTAATATTTTTAATATCAAAGTTATTCTGTAATTACAAGAACGCTGATATTTTACAGGATTAGTTAAAGTGGGAAGGTAGGAAGACTGGTAAACTTGGCAAAACCTTCGGGCTTGGTCCCACATCCTTCACACACCCAAAGCCAGAAGCGCGCAGTGCTGTTACGGCCCGGTGGGTACTTTTGGGTATGCACAGAATGAAGAAATAGAGCCCCATAGTGGTTAATCCCCAAAGCTAAAAATAAAAACAAAACAAAACCCTACTGAAACCAAAGCCTTTTAAGCTGCTATCTCGTATTTTAAGCAATTTATTAAAATGTTAATTATCTGAACGACATTATGCTCGGATAGAAGGGGAAAAGGCATTTTGAAAATTGTGCGCTTTTTTAACCGGGAGGGTAATTCACAGATTTTTTTCCAAAATGACAATTTCTTTTTTATTCAGCAGCTTGAACACTAAGTCGGAGCACTCTTCAGACTGCAAATATAGCAATTATCCCAAGTAATGCTTTGACACTGTTACCACAGGCAAGTGGCCAAAGTGCATCAGCAGTCAAAATATCTAAGCAAGTTAACAAGCTCCTTTTACTCTCTGCAGAGCAGGAGAAGAAAGGGAATCCAACCCCTGAGAAATGTGAAAATAAAGGAGAGAGAAAGGCTGCTGGTGTTTGTTAAAGGAAACGGTGTCGCTGCCTCGGCCTGATCAAGGTGCGATGCCCGCGTCCCTGACAGATGTCCCCGGCTGGGGCTGACAGCGAGGGCTTCTCCCTGCCTAATGACCGGCTGCGCCCACCCGGCCTTGCCACCGGCCCGCACCTTGCCCCCGCGGCCACTCGCGGGGTCCCCGCTCGCTCTCGGCCCCCTCGGCCCCGTTTTTTCTTTTCAGCTCCGCTTGCAAAATGCCCCCACATGTACCGTACAAAAGGCATCTAAACTCATTAAGTAAATTCCCAAAGAACTATTAACAAATCATTTTGCTTCGGCCAGAGATATCAGATTTAATTAGGTGAGCGGTGTTGATGGGGTGCAAAAACAAAAGGCATCTCCTGTCTGAAAAGGTTCAGGTCCTATGTAGGCCCCATTCTTCCCTCTATGGCACAGACAATAATTGAGCATTTTTTTTAAAGAGCATAGGGATGAAAAGAGGAGTCTGTGTTGCAGACAAAAGCCTTCAACTAAGATTTGTTTTCCTTTCTCACCAGGTGACTTAAAGGGAAAAAATCTTCAGCTGTACAGAAGCGGCTATAACCTACAGCGCGAGCACAGTGACGGAGAATATAAAACAGCTCTAACAAGCATAATTTTTGCAAGCGATTAATCAAAATGCATTTAGCCAGTCATTTCCAATGATAATCAAAAGACCTGCTTAAAACAATAATCATTTGGCAATAATAACAGTTGTGCTCCTTCAAACGCCAGCGGGCCGCGCTGCCCGGCAGGAGCCACCCCCGCCGTCCCCGAAGCGGTGGCCCAGGGTCTGCGGGGTCTGGTGGCCACGATGGGCCACCAGGTTGCCCAGACAGATGCCCCACATGGCCTGGCAATGCGAGGGAGCAACAGCCCCCCGTTCGTTTCTTCTCTGGCTTTAAATCTTCGGGTTAATGCTACGCGGAGGTCTTGCCAGTTGTCGGTTTAGAGCAGTATTATCTGGGTGGTGGAATAATACCACCGCATTACTCGGTGTGTAATGGGAATTTTTTTTTTCCTAACGGCTTCCAGAGGCTTCGGGGATCACACATTGTTCAGGGAAAGAGTCGTTCCCCTTTTAAACTACATCTTCAAATTAAGAGGCTTAAGAAATACTAACAATTGACATATGCTTTTGTGGTACCAGCTATTCCTGAAGACCTCTGAGCAAATTCCTCCTCTCTCCTTCCCTCTTGCCTTGCAACAGCTCTGAGATGAAAAAAGCAAATCCCGCGTTAGGCAGTCAGCGTGTCAGATCTGAGACCACTCCGCATTCGGAGAATATATCTTTATAATTTAAGGCTTACAAGGAGCATGCACCAATTAACACTGTGCAACAAGCCTTTGGTACAAATCATCATTAAATAAACACGCCAAAGCTTTTCAGAACCAGAAGCTACAAATGATAACAAAAGAAGTCAGCAGATCCAGTGTGAAAGCTCCAAAACCTCCTCCAAAACGTCCTCCCATGCCATTACAGGAGCTACACAAAAAGCAGTGCCTTGCAGAGCTGCCATGAGCAAAAAAAATAATAATAATTAAAAAAGGGGGGGGAGTTAAAATCTGCCGTTGTGATTTTTAATCATTGGAAAACATTTAATGGACTGTATTATACGCCTGTGAGATGTAAGCACTGCAGTCCGAGACAGGAAGAGTAACAGGACACTCTTCCAGCCCTGAAAGTCAACAAAAAATAATTTGGAAGTATTTTTAACTTATTTTATCTGAGCCCCTGACAGTTAATTTGGTGTGAAAAACTGCAACAGTAGAAAACAGATGTTAAGGGGCAAGCATATAGTTAAGGTCAAAACAAACATAAAACACAGCTTCCATTTCTAAGGGAAAAAAGATTTGTCCAGCAACAGGTTTTATGCTAAACCTGCTTTTTTATTGTTCTGCTTGTGATATCTGTAGACTACACAATGCAATACTGTCTGCCATAGTGCAATACCTCTCAGCACTAGTAATTTAAGACTTTCTTCTCTGTAATACACTAAACCATCATAACCTGTCTCTTCCTATTTAGTTTAACCTACAACCACCACATACTGATTTGGCTGTGTGTGGCTTTCTCTATTGCCATTTATTACTCCGCTCGACTCCTGAAATTCTGTTTGCAATTTAAGGCCACAAATTAGAAGCGTAAGTCATCTGTTTCCTATAATCCCCCTGTCAGGGCTGGAATCACATTTGGAGCTCAGCACCAAGCGCGGTCCTGGGCCGCCGCTGCCTCCCCGATTGGCCACGCGGGCGAAAAGCTGCGCTGGGAATAAATAACACCCAGCCCCGCGCGGCCGCCGGCGGCGCGGAGGGGCAGCGGGAGAAGCCGCCCGCGCAGGAGGGAGAAATGCTATTGCACATTGCCCTCACCCTCGGAAATATCCTAACTGCGGGATGGGGGATTGCTGTGGGGTTGGGCTTTTTTTCTTTGTATATATATTTTTTTTCTTTTTTTTTCTTTTTTTTTTTAAAGCCGTCACATAGGGATGCTCATAACTTGCTCGCTCCGAGTCTTTGGCGAGTTGTGCCACCTTTGTCACACGGCGCATTTTCTTAGTCCTGTCTCTTGCTGTCCTAATTAACTGTTTTTCCCCCGTGTGGCAGGCACTGTACGCAGCTAAAATGGAGATTCTAACACACTGACTCCATTTTTCTCTTTTTTTTTTTTTTTCTGTAATTATTCTAATGAATCCATGCATTTGTTCCTTTGATGCCAGTGGAAAAAGATTTTAAGTATGGAGATGAGAAATCTTAAAAGCAGATCTTTTTTTTTTTTCTAACAACAAAACCTTAGTTTAAAAAAAAAAAAAAAAAATCATTCAAACATTTGCTGTTCTGCCCAAAATTTAAATATTATTCACTTTCCTTTAAGGCATTTTAATAGCAGCTCCTGACCGTCACTGATAGGAGCAAAAAGCTGTCAGTATTTCATACATTACATTATTTGAAGCTTTCTCTTTATTGCCCTGTGAGTAAGACAGCATATCCTGTTACAATCTGAAAAGAGCAAGAGAAAGCATCTGTAAGGACCCCAGTTCAGAATAGCAGTCGGTGGGAAAAGCCTCTCTAGCTAGCAGCCCAATGGGAGCACTGCTCTGCTTGGAGTGAGGGGAAAAAAAAAAAAAAAAAAAAAAGGCAAAGAAAAATAAAATAGATGCCATTAATAAAAAATCATCTAACTGACTCATATTTACTAATAGATATACTTTTCCGCAGGCTTTGAACTTCTAACAAGCGAATCAACTTGTTTTAAGCAGCACGCTCTGGTCGTGTAGACAGCCAAATGCTGAGCTCTGCACTGTGATCCAGGCTGAGCTGCAGCAAATATTTTTTTCCCTTGGATTTAAGCAAAACAATAAAAACCTTATAATTTTTGTTTAAGTTAGAGGAGTCCTAAAAAAGAACATTCCACTGCTCTTTGTGCTTCTGTAACTTAAAAATTGGCTGTGCTTTTAAGTGAAATTTGGCAGGCTGTTAGTCTACAATGTGACTAGGATATTTGGACATAACAAAATTGGCCAAGATATGATATTTTAAATGGAACTACTGTTCATGCAATTTCCTAAGGATTTTTTTTTTTTACTATGCATTTGGTATTACAGTTTTATACACACAAATAAATACGTATTATGAGTCCATAATATACGAATGCAAACTATTGTCAAGATGCATTTACAGCCCGGACTGTGATGATTCTCGAGCAAAAAGGCGCTCTCATAATAATGAATGCCCATTATTATAAATAAGCACACAGTAGAAATAACTCATGGCACACAAAAGCACACGCAAACCACTTGGTTTGTTCCAGAGCTCAGACACCAGCGCTACTATTGCCGAGCTCTGCGTTGGAAGAGCAACTGGAGTCCTGCCATAGAAATGAGCAGCATGCTAAGGAGCAGATGTTCCTCTTTGGAGAGGTGGGGGAAGTCTTCACCAAAATGTTGGTGGCCCCTTCTGGCTTGCCGAGACAAGCCAACTGCCAAGATGCTGCCCTGGAACTCGGATGGACCTGTCTCCTGAAAATCTGGAAGCTATAGGAGGTGTATCTACACCAGCGGTAAAAAACACTTTGCAAGTCATGTTCAGACACCGTTTCAAATCTATGGCAGGGGCCAGGAGACTTCTTCTCCTCCACTGAAACCTCATACGCTTCCAGAAAGACATGCGCACTGACCGTCTCACTGGGTAGAAGCAGGGCTGGAGCGTGCCAGGTTCCACACAGACAGACACATGGTGTAAAGTCAAATTGGCCATTGCTTTTATTAATTACCAATTGAACCAAACTGAGCAACTTAACCCCGGGCCTGGAAGCGGTGCCAGCTCCTCTGCAAGCGATGCCACCACTCAGCCTCCCCCAAAAGCCACCGAGGGCTGCCCGTCTGCCTTGCGGCTCGCCCTGCCGGCACGCTCTGCGCAGTCCCAGCCGCCGCACTGCGGCTCCATGAGCAAGAAAAGCTGTTTCTGCTCCACTGTGTTCGCTCAACTCTATACAAATCAAAGAAAAATTGTATTAATTTCACTCGTCCCAGGGTTATGAATTAAAAAAGATGGCAAGTGATTTGCCATATGAAAAACACAAACGTATTTTACATAGTAGCACACATAAACTGCATCCCAAGACGCATTATGCATTAAAATACACAGCAGCAACCTGGGATGCATGTTAGAGGCAAGAGTGTTTCAAAACCACCATGTTGTGAATAGGTGAAAATATTTAGCCACAAAGCTGTGGCAATACTTGCTCTGCTGCTGTCCTGCAGGTAATTAGGGTCAGTCAGGGCACGGCACTGGGGCGAGGGGATCTGGAAAAGAGATCTGCACCTCCTGCCAAGCAGAGCACCTTGAGGAGATGTGGGAAATGCCTTTGGTTTAGAAGGCATGGAGAAAATAGGGAGGTGAACAACTACAATGATAGCTCAGGGAGAAAAAGGAGAAACAGAAATGGTTGAAGCAGTACAGGAAGTAGGAGAGAAGGAAAGGAAGGTGATCTGTGGCCCTGGATCAGTTATCAGTCATCATAAACTGATGGTCAACTTTTGCTCACTAAACCAAGTTGCACAAAACTGTGGCCTTTACAGTAATCCAAACAGCCCTGGGGATGCTATTTGGAATAAACCAGAGGGAGTGCATGAGCAGTTTGGAATTAACAACACAGTTTTGACTTAAAAATATATTTTTGAATTAAGCAGGCTGTTCTGCAGTGGAGCCTAAAGTCACCTGCGGACACGAAATTGTTTTCGTCCCGTTCCTCAGAGCACAGAAAGTGATGGGCACGGGGGTGGGGGTGAGCAGAGACGTCAGGAACGCAATCCAGTCATCGTTCTGGGCTTCCCAAGCCCTGCAGGAAACATCCCAAATCCACACAATGTTCCCCAGCGCTATGTTTTGCCTATGGATCTCCAAGTGATCTGACAGATGTGTAAATTCACACCGAGCCAAAGAACTGCCCCGGGATAATACAGCTGTGCACGCTAAGGAGAGCAAGTTATTCCAGCATTAGCTTGTGGACAGAAAAATGCCTTTTAACCCACCTTTTGCTTCCAGGTGTACAGTTGCCTGAGGTCATTTGGGGCTGGTTTCGCTCCATTGCGGTCAAGCTGACCCCCTTTTTTGCCCATTAAAAACTCAACTGCAAAAAGGAAGATTTTCTTCTCTCTCTCTTTTTTTTTTTTTTTTTTTTTTTTTGCTAATAGAGTGAGTGTTTAACAGGCAATGCAAGGATGAGCAGATTTTCTTAAATGCCAAATGTTGATGGATACACAGTGCAGAGACGCTAGTATCATAGGCTGTAAATGTCACTTAGCCTCAAGTATCCCTCTGTCCAACACTGTTATAACAAGGTGCTTTTAAAATTGGAACAGGATTTACACCAGAGAGGTGTGAAGCGAGGATACATTTTTTTACCCAGTGATAGCTCATCAGCATGTTACAGAAACCTGGCATGGTTCTGGCAATGCTAGAGAGTTACTCAAACCCACAGTGATTTACAGGGGTTGCTCTTAATGGTTGCAAAAGGAGCTATTACTGGATGTCCCAAAAGCAGCTTTGAGCATAATAGGCTGGTTTGTGATACACCGATCAAAGTAGCCAAACAATCCGGAACATATTAATTACAGACAGAAAACAGATTGTTCCTAAAAATACAGCCTTACTCTGTCTTTTCGTGGAAAAGCAGTTCTTCAGTAGGTGAAGAAGTACACAACAATTTGGGCTCCAAACCAATCCACGTGCATCTTCAGCAGGGTGCAGTCAGCCGCAGCCACTCCCTTCTACCAACATTTACCAGACAAAGTTATTAACCCCACATTAATCATTGGTTACAGTCATCACGGAGTCATATAATAGCTGAGATTACAACTCTGGAGATGGGGTGCAGTTAAAAAGGGTTGGAAGGACAAATAAATGCTTATACCACACAGATTATTACTTCAAATCAAAAACTTGTTTGTTTGTTTTGTTGTTTTCTTTTTTTTCCAGGCACATGACCTCACTACATCAAAACTACTCAGAAAAAAAAAAAAAAAAAAAAAAAAAAAAGTGTCACTTTCAGGTCATTTTCAGGTATTTGGGATAGGGGGAGGGGAAAGGGAGAAATGAGGAAACTTATTCCAGTGGTAAAGGCATCAGATGCTACCTGTACCCCGTTTGTTAATGTTGCAAGGAGGGAAGGGAGATGGACTGGAAATATTTCCTTGCTCTGGAGTATGTAATTGAGGCTCCAATTTGTTAATCCTTGTAAATCACTGTTAAATATCCAAGCGACCAAGCCATTATTGCCTAGGACAGACTAGGGTGTTCACACCATGATTTTTCTTTCCCTCTGGATCCTCTGGAGGTGCTTTATTAAAAGTCTCTGAATTTGCAAGTCCCTGGTTGTGGAGCCAGAAATGGGGTAATGAGAAACTACTGACTGGAGTGCTCATCTGCTCCCAACACAGATGTCATGACCATGCCCCTATGTAGGGAGCTCGTGGTGCCAGGAACAGCTCAGACACAGGTCCTGCTTCTCCCTGGTGGGCAAGGTACTTGCAGGGACTCTGAGCAGCACAGGAATGCCTCCCTAGCAGGGATCCTGACCAAAATCCAAATGTGCCCAAGCTGAATGCATCCTAAGGACACGGTTTCCCTTTCTCTGGACTGTGCACCGAGCATTTCTCTTCCCAATCTTTTCTCATACCACTGCTAACCTAGAGACAATGCTAAGCAACATGCTGCTGGCTTTCAAGTGGTGACTGAAAACTTCTCTCATTCATTCCAACAGAGCACCAAATGGGAAGATTTATACTGCAGGGCCAACTGTGTGAAGCTCTCTACAGCCGTTCTCCACTCCAAAGCCACCTCATGAATGCTCTCAGGGAACAGGGCAGCGTGTGTCACGTCAGGGCATTTCACCAGCACGGCAGGACATGCCACAGAGCAGTAGTGAACATGCAAGACACACACACAGAAAAAAAAAAAAAAAAAAAAAAAAAAAAAAAAAAAAAAACAGGCTGCTAGTTACTCTTCAGAACATGAAGGTAAATGTGGTGTTCACATTGCTTTAACCTACAAAACACAGCATCTCGCATGATGCTTTTTGGGTTTATTATCATAAAACTTCATGCAGGAGCAGTGGAAGTAGTTCCATTTAATAAGATAATAAATGTTTTTGAATGACCTAAAGTGGTGCTCAGATTACAGCATGAAAACTAAATTCCAGGAGGAAGGCTACAGATGGGAGCAAAAATCCCCACAGATTATCCTCAAATATTCTGGAGGATCTCTGTCTGTTTACCCCTTTATATAAATAAAGCATCAGCTAACTAGCAAGTATAATTTTAATTACAGAAACATAATCACGGATAAGGTGCATGCTCTGCAGGGAAAGTTACATTATTCAGGAAAGCACTGCCACACTTGGGATCCTTGGCATAAACAAACCAAAAGTCCACTGTGGATATTCAAAAAATGACCTTAAAAGGCAGAATGCACTCTGCTCATCTTTTTATGAATAACTCTCCTTATTGATCACCTCCCTGTACTTAATACCTAGGAATTTCTTCTCTGAAGCTTTGATTCTACAAATTATTCTGCATTATAATGTGAAATCATGTTTAAAACTGAACCAAGGGTAAGTGCTGTAAGTGCTTTGCAGGAGGACTGGGGCTGAATCTCTCCATTGGACACTGCAGCTCCTTCACATCTGAGGGCTACATGTATTTCTGCCCAACTTGGGCAGCCTTTGCTCCCCACAATGTTGGCAAAGCAGGTCTCTACTCTCCCTCACCTCTGCCTTTCCTTGCTGCCTGTTTATCTCCTAAACGGTTTAAATCCTTATGTCTGTCCACATGGCCCTCCTGATCCCCCTCGGGCATCTGTCAGCAAACCAATCCAAAATTCCCTTCGTGCTGGTTGTGTTGGCCAGGTTTCCATACCCTGCATCAGAGTAAGCAAGTTTTAATGGAGAAGATGTCATCTCCGAGCAGTTGCCATCCTCTGGGGTTCTCCCATCCCAACCTTGAGATGCCCACCTCCCCAAGCAGACTCATGCTGTCCCCAGAGCAGCTGTCCCCTACGCATCCCGTGGGTCTCACTTCTTTGCTGGGTTCAGCCAAGCTTCTCTGCCCTTGTCGGGGTCAAATTCTATCAGCTTTTGGATTTCAATCATTCTCTCCAGTGCCAACTCTTTTCAAAGGAAACAAATACAGATGCTTTGTACAAAGGAGAGAATGAAGGAAAACACCCGGCTTTTGATTTTATTGATACATATCAATGTAAACAACTTCAAGGAGTGCTGCTTAGAGAACATGTTATTTGTATGGCCTTTTCCATATATATAATTTCAGACTTTGTGAACATTTTAAATCTGTTTTTATCGTCAAGAGTAGAAAACCAAAAATATAACGCTAGGTGACCTATAAAATTTTCTACAGATGGAGGCAACCTTGCTAATTGGCCTCACAGACTCAGATAACTGACTCAGATTTCTTAAATTAGACAAAGCCTGGTGTTAATGACAATACTTATTGCCCAATCCAAAAACCAAAGTATGTTTTGCCCTTGATATGTAATCCATAATAAATTTTTAAACAAAATACGCTATTTCCAGCGTTCAGAAAAAAACTTTCAAACATATTTCTTCTCTAGGCACCTCTTCAACGTGGAACAAGATCTTCTGTAAATGATTAGCACCAGCCCTCCTCTCCTTGCGTCTATCTTCTGGCAAGTCACAAGTGCCACCTCCCCCAGTGACAGAGCCAAGCCGACCAGAAGGAAATAGGGCTGCTGTAGTTTACAATATCTCTTAGCACAGTGACAGAAAAACCTCCGTTTGCACCCTCCAGCAAAAATGCAGCCATCCTCTGCACACCACTGTGAGCGACGTCCCCGCAGAGCCACAGAAAATAACAGAAACTCAGCAAAGAGGAGTTGCTGCAATGCAGCTTCTGGATACAGCCAGCTATGCCTCCTTCAGGAGGGCATGAGAGCAAAATTTTGTTGGCCCAGTCCACCTCCAGGCCACATCTGTCTATACTTAGTATTTGAACTCTACAGAAATCTGCTTTTTAGGACTTGTATATGATAACTTGGATGGCATTAAAGTAATTTTACATTTTACAGCATCTGCTACCTGACGTGCCAAAACAACTGGCAATTTCTGTATCTTATTTCAAGAGAATTTGGCATTTTTCTGCACTGGTTTCTTCAGGCATACGTGGTGGATTCACTTACCACTGAAGCGTGGCAACCTCTAGCGCAGTGCGCGTTAACTCCTTCGCAGCACAGGACAACACACGACCCCTTTGCACTGGAAGTGAAAAACACTGTAACCAATTAAAATTGCATGGAAAATGAACGCAGGCAAAATTTAATTATCCAAACTGGAATTTGTCTAGGACATAAAGGCTAACACCCATATGGTTTTCAAAAAAGGCACAGTCTCTATAATGGCCATATTTAATATTTTATATATGACCTAAGGTTAAATATGAAAGATCTGCTATAGATCAATTATAACCCACTGACGTACCCTTGAAAATGAGGAAAACAAGTAGTTTTCTAGCAATGCTGAAGAATTTTACAAAACATCAAAGACCTTGCCCCTTTCCTGATAATACCAGGCACGGATGGAGAAGGCTCTCCTGATCATCACCTAATGAAACAGTAATGAGCATGGCGGTCATTTCCCTGCTATCTCATTACAATACATGGCATCGTGGTGGTTTCCCAACAATAGTTCCTCGTGCACTGAAGAGAAAGGAAAAAATGGCTAACATCTATCCAATGTCAATTTTGGGAGAAAAATAATAATAACCATAAAGACTATCTTATATCTTTTGGAGAATAACAATCTTCCCAAAACTGCATTCTTGATTTAAACATTGTGGACCTGGTTGTTAGCTGATCCATGTCACTGGACCTTGAGTGCTACTTAATTGTTAAAATCACAACAAATTACCCCAAGAGGAGATGGCCCAATGGATCTTTATTCATAGAGTGTCATGGCAGAAATCCTTTTTCTCCAGGAAATGAGGATTTTGTTGCTTATGCCCCAGTCACTTTGACCTGAGCATTCTTTTCCAGAGGTCCCCTGAATTCTGTGTAGGAGAAATCCTGGCACTGGCAGAGGAGTTCACATGAAAGAGTTAACATGCTTGCAGTCACTAGATGCAAACACGAATCTTAGCGAGTCCTGCTGTAATGCGGCTCCCCTGATTGCCTCAAAAAGACAAATTTCTGTTACAACACGGAAACATTATAAACTAAATTCACCAGAGTCCCGTTGTGCCTTAGCTAGAGAATATGATTCCTGTATTAAGTGCTTTTAATTTCAGTGCTTGGGAACTGGTTTAAAACTGTCTGCTAATTTGCAGCACTGTAGCAGTTGCGGTTTTGCTGCTGGAAGCAGTGGCAGAAGTTCTTTAATGTGCCTCTTCTGGTGCCACTTTACTCAGAGATAAGCCTAGGCAACTCTCCACCTGTCCTGGCAAATAAATCAGCTGTGTGAAGCCCTGGCAGGTAAATTTGTCTAGCCTTGATATACTCGTGATACAAGTGAATGTTATTTCTGCTCAATATTTTGTCAGGAACAAGCTTCTCTTCTGCTTTCCATCACCTGCCCTGAACCCCACAGAGCTCAGCCCATCTTTGGGACACCTGCCTGCAGCAAGTGAGGTCCTCCCTGGATAGGTGATGCTTGACCTGGTTTCATTTCCAGCTCTCCCATCCTGAGAGCCTACCTCTCCCCATCTCCCAGGCTGACCACCATCCCTCTTAGCTGCACCAACACAACCTAGAGATGCTGACCTGCAGGTCCCCGAAACTTCAAAACCAGGCACCGACTGAGAGCACTCTTGCAAAGTGTGTTGGATGTCTCTGTCTACTGTCCCGAAGGACCATGTGTGCCTGCTCAGCACCGCCCCTGCAAGCATGAACCACCCGCCTCTCCGCTCACCTAACTCATAAAAATAGCTGCTGCTTGTCCTAGGTACTGACCACAATGAAATACTTGAAAAACATGCAAGTGACCAAGTACTGAAACACTTCCTGTGGGGAACATCAAAGACATTTCAAGAGGATGTGGTCCCCTGTTCCTCTGCCTACCATCAACTCAAAAAAAAATTCACAATGTTGTTGAAGGTTATGTGATGTAATCTGGCTCAAGGTGGTAAGTACTGAAGGCTTGGGGAAGAAAAAATCCTTAAGTTCAGTACTCAGTAGTAGATATTTCACCAGAATTTATTATGGCAGGTGGAAGTAGGGTAGATGACAATGACCTGTGCACCATAAACTTGGAGGTGTACTTTTTTTTCCTGTGCAAGTGAATTATTTTCAGGTAGTTTAACATATCCCTGATTGTAATTACCAGCCAGACCAAAATCACCCTGAACGTTTGACCTGATTAGCTCCATTTCTTTGTTTAAGAACAGATTTACTTGAGGCTGGTGCAATATGTGAAAGGAACTTGGCTCCACTGCTGAGAACAAAAATTGAATATTAATTAATTATATATATTTTTTTTTAAATTACTGTTGTGTCAGAATCTTAAAGTAGGGCATTTTTCTGTGTCAGGAAATGCTTTATAAAAATGCATCTTTAAAATTTAAGAAATAAAAAGGGAGAAAGAAAGAAAAAGAAATCATTCTTCTTCAAATTGAAACCAGCATAAAATATTACCCCAAAAGACTGGGGCTGATTTCTTTATAAATGAGCAGAGCGTTAGAACCATGGCAAAGGCAAATTGGCCTACAAGAAAACTGACAGCTTTATAGCCCCTGCCTCTGATTGAAATGTTGGGAAATCTCCTGGCAATTCTCCCAGACATCCAGGTAGAACAGTGAGTTCACTGATTATGTTAACTAAAACAATCTGGCTTTGCACAAACGCACCTCAGCCCCAGCCAAGTGTGAAGGCTTATCAATGTGCCAGACCAAGAAAAAGACCTATTTACCTGCAGAGAGCAGATCGGTGACGGCGCTGTGCAAAACAGCCCAGGAACGTCAGCATGCGGTGATTTTTATTTTATTTTAATTTTTCGACGTTCAGCCTAGATGAAGGCAACGAGCCCTCAGTGGGACTGCGTGGGTGTTAAACGAGAGCACAACCCCAACCGATGCGTTTAAATGCCGGTAGCAAGCATTAATAAGCAGAAAGACCATCCTAAGGAGCACGGTTTTAAAACGCAGATGGGCAGGGGGGAAAAAGCTTGCTTTTGGGTGAAAGAGAGGGTGTTGGACTCAGCCTAGCCCTCATTCATTATCCTCCTGGCCAGCCGCGGCGCGGGCGTCCTGCTCTCGGGGCTGCGAGCCGGCACGGGAAGAAGGGAATTGTTTATGTTTTCCAGGGGAAAAAAATGAAAGCCGTAATAAACCTAAACAATAAAGATTACAAAAAGAAACAACGCTGTTAAGTGGCAATCTTCTGAGGTGAATGCATAGCTGAATGTTATTTTAAACAGCACATAACCCAGGGAATTATGATGTTGTTTACACAGGCCTGTCTCTTGGAATCTGTATATGTTTGGAGTTCGGTTTGTTATATGTCGTGGTTAAGCTCTCCAATATGTCTGTCTTCTGAAAAAGAAGCCTACGCTACGCTGAAAGTTAGCCCAGCGAGTTAAGAATATGGAAGAAGTACCTTAAGTAATGTCCCTCTCCCCAGAGATGCCCTTGGTAGCAGTCACTAATGCAATCAGATATCTAGGGTTATTTCGATTGCCTGCCAAAACATCACTCATGTCTATTAAAGCATCCTGAAAAACACCATTACATCAATTCCAGCAATGGCATAATTATTCTTCTTTCTGGAATGTCTTCTGAAGTGAGTCACCCTGCCGGCGTGGGATTTCGCTGGAAAGCGGCTGCAGGAATGTCCCAGCGGCCGTGGGGTGGGGTGGGGGCAGCCAGAGGCACCACGCGGTGACACCCCCTTGCCAGCCACCAGCCACTGAGCCACAGCCCCCTTCCCAACCATGTGGAGCCCCAATGTGCGTTTCTTCCCCCGCGGAATTGGCTAGAAACTCATCTGCACAACGTTGAACCAAAGCAAAGCACTGACGACTGTGACTTTGCTGAGTAACTCGGGTTTCTCCTTAAAAAATGTGAGCAACAAGCTTCTAGGAAGTACAAGACATGGTTGCAATAGCTTATCTATTAAAGAGCTCGTCTGTGCACCACAAGTCATTTGGGCTGCAGCTATCTAAGGACTTTCACATGGTCAATCCAAACTGCACCTCCGTGGTCCGCTGCAACGTGACTGCCACCGGGCCAGCAGCATGTGCGTCATTAGGAACAGAAGGATTATTACAGTCCTATATTTTGAGAGTTGACAAAAAATATAGAGAAATTCTGTATGAGAAATTCTGGTTTTGATTAGGCTAGTGTAAACCCCAATTTCTTTGATGTCAATGGATCATCTAGCTCAACACTCACACAACAGAGGAGAATTTGGCCCTCTGCCTTCTCCTTTAATCTTTCAAACAGAAAAGTTTAACTTGATGAAATTCTGCTTCCTTGCAGGAATAAAACTGGCTAGAATAATGCAGTATTAAATTTGCATTTTAAAAGAATAAAGAGCATTTGACGTTATCACTGAATAACCACATAGATCAAAAGTCATCCCTAACAGAACTACATGTAGTTGATTTTTACCAGGAATGGACACATGCCATTGCTTAAAAAGAGAGAGGAAGAGAGAGAGTGTTTTGCTTCATGAACACCCAAACTGTTCCTCTCCAGCCCCATGAAGCCATGCTAACAGGCTTGTGATGAAGAAGACCTGGCCTCGTTGAAATCCAGTTCCCAACAACTTCAAAATCTGTGTCTTTTAAACTAAGTTATTTTTGCTAAACATTTGCTGAGTCCACATGGATGACAAAATAAGCCATTTACACATCTATCAGATAGATCCTAATATCACAGTGAAAATAACAGTATGGGACAGGCTCTCGAAACAGATCCTTTCAGCATCCTAACACATGGGAAAAAATGACAATTGAAATGCTGAATAGTCACTTGCATCACCATCCTAGACATGAGGACAAATGTGACATTGATCTTCATTTGTTGTGGGAATGCCTGTTTGATGCTGTTTATTAGGAAAAAAAAGAAGAAAAGAAAAAAAAAAAAAGTCTAAACTTTCACTCCTAGGCTCAAAAAAAAATTATCAAATTGAGAAAACAATTTTGGAGGGATGAAAAGATGAAAAATGTGTTTTCTATGCAACACTAATATTAACAGAATATCTTCACTATCAAGCTAGTTAAGTTGGTTTGCATGGGAGGACACTGGACCATTTCACAGAGAATAAGTAAACATGGTCCAGAGGCCCTCCCTGCTCCAGAAAGCAGAGAAAATGCTATTAGGTTATATTTTGGGTGTCTTAGCTTGTGGAAAGTGACATCATCCAGAAACTGCATGCTGCCCTGAAAGCGGTATCTCAGAGAGCCACAAAGAGCCATGTTAGAGGATTTGGAGGAGGAAGTTGGCAAGGGTGGTGATGGGAACAATACATCTTCTGCTGGAAGCCTCAAATAACTCCTTTTGCATCCTTCCCTATTCATTCCATCAATTCTGTCTTCCCAAAAAGTACACTGCCAGGGTCAACTATGTGAGGTTAAGCCCTTACCCCATCCCGTCCACAGGGAATGAACTGTCTCTACCAAAGAGCTGGATGAACAACACCTTGTCCCAAAAAAATGTCTACTTATCTCCCTACAAGAGGAAAGGTCATGAACAGGCCATCAGCAGGTCCAGACATGGCCTGTTCATTGCAATAAAACCATGAGACCTATGATATGATTAGATCCATTTTATCAATGAAATAATGGAGGCAGGAAAGAATGAAAAATTTTCATACTTTTCAGCAGGATATTCTCATGCATTTAGTATTTGTCACAATTTAATCTATTTTATGTTTTCTTGATTGTTTATTGTAAAAATCAGATAGATATTTTGAACAAAGCTAGGAGATGAGTCAATACCCAGCAGCAACAAATATTTAGAGGCAACAGATTTGTAATAATTAGATGGAGACGAGAGATGATGAATTGGTAAATCTGAAAGTCTTTACAAACTCTGAAAATCTCAGATGATCGCTTAATCCATCAACTATCTTCTTAAGAAATACATTCACGGAATCTCCTGCCAAAAAAAATCCTTACTGTAATCCTACCTTTATCTCATCCACAAATATACATTTTCTATATAAAGACATGATCCCTCTTAAAAGGTCAGTATTTATAGATGGCTACCAAACACACCAACATGCCTACCAACCACTCAAGCTATTTACCATACCTATTTTATAACCTACAGACACTTCTACAGCAAACATGGGAAAATACCTCATTTCTGCATGGCAGACGTATTTCTTCACGTAACAACTTCCACTTCTGTTTCTCACAGGTTACACACAGTTTAGATCCCCTTTTAGCTGAACATATAGTGAACTTATTAAAGATGAAGTGAACAGGCATTTCCTCATAGTACTACCTCACACATGGGACAGCTTAATGGCTTTGCAATTAATATATGCATAAGTACAACCTGCGTTTTCAGTAGTTAAAAGGCAAGCTGGCTACCTGATCACACATAACTAAACAATACCAAAGCTCTTGTGTTCAGCGCAAGCTTGAGATATACCTGTTCCGAGGCAGTGTGCAGTATGGACCTATCCACAGTTTCAGCTAAACACTTGGAAGTTTGATGTGAAATGATGTGTTGCTTGTTTTGTGTTTGTTTTTTTTTCATTGTTTTTTTTTTTTTTTTTTTTCCCAGCCTATGGAAAGCACCTGGTGCTGTCCCTCCTGGGGACGAGCAGTGACTTTAAAATGATGCTACAACAAATCACACTAAGAGAAACAAAAAAATCTTGGCTGAGGAGCTATCTGAAAATTATACACCCCCGCCCCCCCAAAAAGCAGATATCTTATCTGAACATGTTACAAAGAACTGCTGCATGATGGAAATGGGGCCCAGAAAAGGAAATCTGAGGAACTATTGCTTTATGGAAATCTAGGAGAGAAATCCTTACATTAGAGGACTGAATATGGCTTAAAAAATGCTGAGGAGGGTCAGGGAACGGGAGCAGCAGTTTTTGAGCAGAGCCTCTATATACACTCTAACGCTGCAGTTAAATGGAAATGCTTAAGCCTGTAAAACTAGGAGATGAGGGAAGGGGGGAACCCGTGTATATGAAACTAGCAGATACAGAGCCATTTTATACAGTTCAGTAGGCAGGCTAACACGAACTTAATAGTGACAATTGTTTTAAATTGATTCAAATAACAAATACACATTTCAGAGATTATGAAGTTTTGCACTGCATTTTTCTTTTTATCTTTCAAAGAAAACAATGCTAATAGTTTCCTTTTTCCTACGCTCAATGACTATTTACTACTTTCTTGATGTGGACTTTCAAAATACAAAGACGGTTTGGCAAGTTTTCAAAGTCTTTCTTCAAAGTCAGCTCTTAAGTACTTTTTATAAAAACATGAAGAATACTTCTTACTACGGAGAATTGATAATGTACTGCTTTCGTTATTTGTATATGAAATGCTGTCAGATAAATGCACATGGATTCATTTGTTTGGACCTTCTCTGTTAACCTTCTGTATGAAATTGATTTCCATTGATCACAAGAGTCAGTAACATAACAATTGCTTTCAACCAAAAGCAACTCCAGACATTACAGACCCAAGTTTCAAAGAAAAAAGTTACTGTACTTGCAAGTTTAGAGTCAAACTTGGCAGTTCTTCCAAACAGAGTGGTCAGAAGAAGAAAAATAAAAACAAACATCCTTCCAAGGTTTTTTTTTTCAATTGCCATACAAAATAATGGTACAAGTATGTCACAACCCTTTCAGAAAGTTACTCATGAAACCATAAGTGAAGTGTCTTGAATACTTTATTGCTAGATAGCTAACATTTGTATAGCGTTTTGAGAATCCAAGGAACTTTCAAAAGTTGACAGCTCTTTTCTGTGGTGCAGAGCTAAACTTAAAAATGGATGTGAATCAAAGCAGCATACTCCACATAGCAAACCTGAGCGATCGGATCATTTGTAGCCGATCACGTAGATCTGTTTACTTCAGTTGCAAACTGTGGGCCAAATTCAGAGGTGATTTGTAAGGTGGTGCAAATTACATCGTGTAAGTAGGTGCAAGTAGATGTGAGTGAGTGTGAGAGGCTGTTCTGGTGGTGCTTGCATGCCGAGGGGCCTGCAAGAGGCACCAGTGGAGCTGGGAGGGAAAGGAACAGCTCTCGCGGCTATGGACACACCTTCTTCCAGACGTTGGCTGAAACAGTAGCACCAAGCTTAACTCCCGTTGCTCACCTCGCTGCAGGGGTGCACGTGAACATCTCCTGGCCCTGCTCAGGAATGCCCAGCTGGGTTAGTTCAAATGCTATTAATCGGCAGGGTAAAGTGGCCCAGGTTGCTTCGGGGATAATAAACATGTGTACAGCCTCTTCCCTCTGCAGAGCCCTGGGCAGTAGTGACCAACAAGACCACTTTCAACTGGCACAGGAGGTTTTCAGAGGAGCACGTCCATGCCTTTACCCCTGTTTGGGGTCTTTCCTCAATAATAGCAAGAAATTACACTGTGGCCTTCATTTCTCTCTCTATTCCTAATGTCCCTGCTCTCTCAATTTCCTGTCTCCAGTGCTGACACCTCTTTGTTCATCTCCCATCTTTTCTCTGTCTTGTCTATTTAGACTGTAAATTGTTTGATAAAGGGACCATGACTTAATAGGTGTTTGCACTACATCTGGCACCATTTGGTCTTAATCTCAGCTGGGACATGAAGTCTCTACTATTAAGCGAATAATTAATAATGATTAGGTCTTAAAGCAGCAATACTGCCAGCATGTGAAACTCCACTAACCTTACCCACCGCTCCTATCACTCTTCTCTTTCTGCTGAAGCCTGTTAGCTTCAGCAGGGATTACTTCAGAGCCACGTCTACTGAGGGGCAGACAGCAGTGCTGTTTGGTAGCCCGCTGGATGCTTTCTGAGAAAAAGGAAAGTTAAAGTGGAAATTAGGCTAAGTGTGAGTGCAAGGTCTTAGGAAAACTTCGAACATATTCATGTGACAGAACGATGTTATGCATAACATAAACAGCTGTATGTAAGGGAGATCACTGCTCTGTTTCAGGAAGTAATAGCTAAAGAAGCATTTATTTATTTCTGACAATTAATGGACATAAAAGCCTATGTATTATCTAAAGAGGAGAAGATTAAAGGAGGGAAGTAGCTTACACTATTGGATTGGCTGCACCAAAACAAATAACCTCACAACTTCATTTTGTACAGAGCCTTCCATAAAGTCTGGATAATAAAATGCTTTACAGCGAGTGAAGAGGGAGGGAGGAAGCAGAAAGCAGAACAGATATGTTCTGAGCCGAGATTGGAGACGAAGCAGCGAAGCTGTGCCAAGCAGCAGGAGCTGCAGAGGAGAAGCTCTCACCCCAGCAGCAGCGGCAGCCCGGGACAAGCCGGGCTGGGGTTAGGCTGAGGAGCCCAAAAAATAAGGGGGAGGGGGGAGGAATAAAAAGACAAGGAGCCAAATTCTTCTCCTGATTCCACCAACGCAACCCCACTGACATCAATGGGTGTAACTGAGAACAGAGCCAACTCAGCGCAGCCCAGCGGACACGCAGGGACACTCTGAAAACAAACAGGATGGTCCTGGGGGGTGTCCGAGGGTGGGCAGGAGCCTGGGGAAGGCTCTGTACCACAGAGACCCCATCCCAGACCACTCAGCAGCAGCTCCATGGACCAAAAGGTCTTGGCTGGGTGTCCCCAGCATCTCCCCAGAGCCACGTCTGATGGCTTGGGGCAGGGAGTGCAGAGGTTAGGGCTCCCTTTCCCCACAGAGCAGTGTGCCCCACCTGGGATGCAGAGTGTGGATGCTGGACAGAGGGCTGATCCCTAAAACTCCATCCATGGGGAAAAAACAGACCCTAGGGGGACCCCTGTAAGAGATATTTATATGCCAAATTACAGGACCCCCACGATTAATTCTGGATCCCGAACAGCCACTCCAGCTGCCGTAACATGTAAAAGACCAGATTTCATAAAAAAGCTGACTTCCAGCTCCCCCCAGCACAGAGATCCCTGAAAGACTTAAAATAAAACTAGATTTCTCCAGGCTTGCGCAGTCTTGTGCTGGGTTCAGTGGTGTGCAAAGTAGACACGTTTTTATAGAATCTCACCCTAGATTACTTTCAAACATAGTTTTTTTTTCACGACATATTTGTTTGGAAGATTTTGCTGTCTCTTCCTCTTTTTCTATTTTCAGACAGCTTTGCTTAGTGGGAAATAGATAAATAAATGCAGATCTTTTTACAGTTACTCAACATTTAAAAATTGATCTACTAAAAAAAAATATCGGGAGTGTGTGGGACATGCACACATCCTCCTTAGTTCTCTAATCCTTGTTAGAAAAAATGTCCAACTAGTCATTTTGAAAAGTTGCTCCGAGTACACAGACAGCTGTTCCTCATACATACTGCAAATGTTTCTTTTAAATTCCTAAGGACGCAAGAGTTTGATACAAAGCCAGTACCTCTAGAAATGGAGAAAACTAAACACACCCCATACTGATGCTTTCACTGTCCCAACAAACTTTCTCCCACAACTAAAATGTTAAAACTTTTACCCCACATCCCACATTGTGAGATTAGTCCAATAACTAATGCTCTGTCCAAGTAAAATACATTTTGTCATTGCTTGAAAATGTTACCTTTCACAGAAGTATAGTATTTCTGACCAGCAGGGAACATATGTCAACATTATCTATTATTACACAATGTCAGGACCAGAAAGGGAAGGTGGGTGGTGGATGTTAATAACAACTTAAGCGATTTTCTAAAAGAGGCATTTGAGAAGTACAAAGCCAGAAGTTTTAAATGTTTTGTCTGATTGTAGCTGTGTCAGCAACCTGCCCCCACCACCAGTGCAAACCTAATTCTGCCTGTGACCCAGTGCCTAGTTCTCTTTTCAATTTGAGCCAACGCATTGCTAAACTGGAAAGTTTGAAAAATACCTTAGAAAACTTCTCCACCAAAAGGAAAGAGAAGAAGGAAAAGAAAAACTTACGATCAGCCCTGGTGAAAGTGTTAAGGCTGTGATCCTAAGGCAGAGATTTTTCACTTCAACGTTTTTTTAGCACTATGTTAAACTGATTTTTGTGCACCAACACCCATAATTATATTTGTTTGTAGAGTGTCTTCAAATTATTTTTATTTTTTTTACTTGACAGTGGAAAGACACAGCCCCATGTGGTAGGCTATTGCAGAAATCATCCCACTGCTCGATAGCCAGCATAGGAACAGGAAAATCGGGGTTTGTTCCATGTCCTGCCACAGATTTCTTGCATGTCCCCAGCTGTGCCACTTTGCCCCCTGCACCCCAGTACCCGGTGCACAGCTCGTGCTGCTCCTACCTCTCCCAGGTGTTTCAGGTTGCCTGTGTCAGAGCCCTAAAACTGCAGCAGAAGGGCCTTTGAAATAGCACAGATAAGCAGACAGCAATCTGCCAGGTTTGCTTACCACCCGCCTGCAAGATTTAGCTCTGATAAGCAAACCCACATTGCTGGAGCAGCATGCCTGGGTCCCAGGAATCACCTGGAAATGTCTTTAGGATGGGGAACACGGGCCCTTTTGGGTGCTCTGTGGGATGTTCCTTGAACAACCCGGTGTGGGGGCTATTTTGGTAATTACTGGACAAACATTTTTGGCATGAAGTTTCGCATAAAACCCCAGCATAGGAAAGTTTGGGAGACTCCCACTTCCCACCAGAAAGCCTGCAAACAGAAATTAAACAGGCAAATGCTGGCTCTAAATAAATCAAAGGGAGATGAACAGCAGTGCCGTTATTCAGCCGTGCTTCCAGCAATAAGTCTGTTACTGGCAACGCTGAAATAAGTGTCTTCAGCAGCTCTCTCCCCATGGTCTGGTGCTAAATCACAGGAGAATAAAGCTAGAGGAGGGCAGGTCTCTAGTTACAGAGACCGGTGCGCAGTCTCCTGTGCACTCCAGGGACTGCTCATGCAGCTGGATGGCACTGTGAAGGGTGAGCACAAGGTCCCCAAGGGCTGGGGACAGGAAAATGGCATTAAACTTAAAACAACTGCCACGCATAAGGCATGTTTGGTGTATGTATTTTTTAATCAGCACGTTGCTGGTGTATGAACTTGTTGGTCCCAATCTGTCACCTCTCCATGAAGAGCAGCCAACCCCTGGGTATCATTCTGGTGTTTAGATAGGGTTGCCATTAAGCCCCAGTTTCTGCATAACCACGTAAAATAAACTAGGGGCCTCACATTCAATTTTACTATGTGGATTTGGGTACTTCCTAAGAAATATTACTTTCCCCACCACAAAAACAGTAGTGTCAAAGTTGCTGGGCCCCAAATATTTCCTCACCTTTTTTTTTTTTTTTTTGGGCTTCATATCTGTTTACAAAACCTATGCAATTTCTTTGCAGTTTGTTCTTTCCCCAAAAGCAAATCCTTTAGGGTATTTATTCCCCTCCAAATACAAATTATTCTGTTCCCCAGTAATTATCTGTTTTGCATACAGTTACACAGCTGAATCAGAAGCAGCAAGATATGAATAAATATATAAATAATGGACACACTGAGGTGTAGTTTCTCATGTTTAACATAACACAGGGGAATACATTTTTATAGCAAGCCAGTAAATGTTGTAAACTGATGTTTTCAATTCCAGTGACTTAGAATTAACTTCTAACTGTGAGATCTAAACTAGCTGCAGTCTTTTATAATCTCATGCTTTAAAGCTATAATGGCTTTTTTCATCTGCTGTTAAAGAAGAAATTATATTTTACTAGGAGATGGTAAAGGTAAACCACAGAAAAAAGTATACTTCAATCTGCTTAAATATGATTATTTTTGTTCCGTGTGATTTCACTCAGTGATATAAAGGAGAGAGCCCAGCTAGCTCATTGGAATGGGAATGTGCCAGCGAGTACAGAGAAGTACACGTTGTTTGCCAGTGCTTAAGGAGCTTACATTAAAAAATAAATAAATAAATAAAAATAAAAAATATTAAAAAAAAAAAGGAGAAACATATCAAAAACTGTAGAAAAAAAAAAATTCCACAAGAAGCAGTTCAAACATCTACCAAAGGCAACACTTTGTGCTGTGTACTTTTTACACATTTCACACACACAAAAATAATCTTCTTTGGAAGCACATCCTCTTCCAAGCCACACCAAAGGACTGCAACCTCCCCAAAAGACATTGCTTGGTCAAGCACAGCACAGCATCTACCTTGTGAGGGTTTAGACTGGTCCAAAGCTGTTCCCATGATTTCTTCAACAAGTGTTATTTTAAAATTGTTGACCGATAGCTCTCCTGATATGTTACAACCCTATTTTGACCCCAGCATCCCACCTGGGTTTCCTGTCAGATTGGAAGCACCCCAAAGCCTTAGGGCCAGAACCACTTTCACCACTCCGACTGGCAGAAGTAAATCCCTGGAGCTGGGCTTTGAAATGCAAACACGACGTGTGCTGGGGCTCGCAGGCCTGACGCCACGTCTTCAGGAACGAGGTTAAAGCTGTGAACTCAGATCTGAACCTGGACCTTGCGTTTAGATCCAAGGGTTTGGGTTGGGCCCCATCTCTAGTAAAAAAGGATAAAAAGAGATGAAAAGATAATTGCAGAAACTTAAAAGCCAATGCTGCATTCTTCTAAAATTACAAATTAAGCTATAAGCAATTCCAAACTATGCTGTTTTTATTAAAAATGACTTAATAATCTAATCTTCCTTTCTTTTCTTTTCTTTTGGAATTTATCATATATCCTAGTAATCGCACATAGAAATTACACAACACTACGCTGGATACTCCTGACAATATAAACACAATTGTTTATCCAGAAGCATTATAGGTTCATGCAAAAATATGGCATTTAAAGCTTGTGGTCAGATGAAGAAACCACAAGTATAATTGTTTGTTTATCCAGCCAAGCATTACTCTGTCGTGTAAGTTTATGGGGGTTTGGTCTTTATTTATTTATTTCTCAACCGTTTTAAAATTAAAGTTATGGAGTGAAAATAAATGATTAAAGGCAAACAGCTCATGCCTGCGCACACGGAGGAACATTTTTAATATGAAAATCGTGCCTTTGCCATAGCTTGTGCTGCTTCGTTTCGTGCTTCCATAGGAGCTGGGTGATAACGGGGCCCTTTGGTGGAAGTTCTACATATTTTCTCCTCAGTTCGGGGCAGCTGGTTTCTTTCCTCTCGGAGGAGAGAGCTGAAGTGTATTTATCACTCCAGCAGTGACTCAAAACAAACAGGAAGTCTTCATCAGCAGACTCCTGGGCAAGGCAGATACTAAGGTACTGGCAGAAAGGAAACAGAGGCTTTCGGCCGTGGGAGTCAGACACACAGCGTACACTGCAGCTACAGCAGATAACCAGATTAGAGATCCACCAAATTATTCTTAAAGTCATAAAAAACTATGTATAAAAATAAAGGGCATCCCGCGCTGGTGGCGGGGTGAGGAGAGCCGCGGGAGGCTGTGCTTTGATGCTGCTCCTCACGCCCCAGCCAGGCTTGCTTCTCAAGCAGGGGCTGCCAGCAGGGCTGGCCCTCTGGCCATGACCTGGGGGGGGAAAGAAAGGAAAAATAACAAGGCTTACCTAATGGTTTTAACTACTGAGATGGTTATTAATATTCACTGCTGGTTTTTAGAAAGGTGTCTGAAAACAGGCTAATAAATGGCCCAGCAGCGGGTAACTCCTCCTGCATTGACTGGAGACATTCTGACATAGGAGCTGCTCTGCTGTTGTTTCTTTAAACTTTCTTTCCCCACTTGTGTTATTAAACATTAAAATACTTCAGTCTGTAGTAACAACAATAGAAAATGAAGCACAAGACCCAGGCTGATAGCAACTACAGGCCTCATTCATGCAGTCCTGCTGGAGACATCTCAGTAGCAGCAGCTTTCCTCACGCTGGGCAGTGGTGCTGAGAGCTCTGCCATGGTGCGGAAGGACGCATTGGCTCTCATACGAGCACCATGGTTCAGGTCACACTCACGGTCTCGGCTGATCTGTCAGATCAAGGACTCTTGCTGAAAATTGGGAGTGTTGGGAAGAGCTATTATCTGCTTCCCCTGCTCTCGTGCTGCTCCCCAGGCATCTGCTGTTTATTGCGCCCCAAGACAGGGCACGGTGATACCTTCACTCTGACCCGATGCGGGCTTATCTCTGGGGCCGGCAGGAAACGGCAGGGCGGGCGAGGCCGCGGTGTTTGCTGGTTAGAAGGAGACTTCTGCACCTTTAAATGGGCGACAGCCTTCTGTGGCTCTTGGCCATCCCCAAAAAGCTGCAGTGCTGGGAGCCTACCACACCAGGCAGCCTGCCCTGTGGAGAGAGATGCCCTGGAGGAGCATGGCAGGGCAAGTCCCACAGTTTGGTATGTCCAGGCTGGACTCGGTTTGAGCTGTCACTACCAGCACCCCGAAGCAGCAGACGTCATGCCCTTATCATGTAGCTGCACCCTGTGACACCTAACCTCAACGTCTCACCACAGAAATCCAGCCTGCTATTATTAAGGATGGCTGGCTTGGCTGCAAACCGAAGGTGCATAGGGCTGATATAGGGAGCACCAGATACTCACATCCTCACCAACAGTTAGAGGGGCACTGCAAACACTGACTGGCCACAGACATGACAGCTTGACATCACCATGTCACCATGGCCTGAGACATCCCAGACAGAAGAGGCATTAGTGGTGAAAGGACCATTTTAAAAGACTGAGTGCTTCATACTGACTCCTGTGCAATCTCCATGGGACTGCCCTACAGAAAGCTGGCTAAGGTCTCTGTCAGAGAGATGACTACCAAAACCGCTGGGTCAGGACTCTTTTTTTTTTTTTTTTTTTAAGCATCTGGCAAAATGCATCACCACCCTATTGACTCACAGATGTGTCAAGGCATAAAGTCAAGCTAGGTGGGTAATTCTGGTAATTCTGGAGAATTTCTCTAGGGATCAGACTGTCTACATCCTCCTAAGGAACAGTCTGGTCTAGCTGGCATCTTGGCCAGTGCCAAGGAAGAGAAACCTGTTGAAGGTCGGCTGGTGTGCAGTGCCCATCCCTTTTGCCGTAGGACATGACACAGCAGAAGACTTCCTCCCTCCTCCCAGAAGGGTCAGCTGGAAAATGAGTCAGAACTAGGCCCTCAGCTGTAGCCCAGTTGCACAGAAGGCAATATCCTTTCATGTTTGTGTCAAAAACTTGAAGCCTTGGTCTGGAAATGGCAACTTTGCTTACCAGATGAGCCCTTTGGCTATTCACCCGCTCAAAAGCAACTTCAGTGACACGCTCCATTTTATATTTTGCCAGCTGAAGATCTGAAAGTATGAGAGAATTAGAAGAAGCACAGCACTGGAGAGTTGATTTGCAGCCACAGGGAGCAAGTGGAATAGCTGAGAGCTGAGTAGAGATCTGTAACTCATGCTCAATGCTACATCTACCTCCTCAGACCTCAGAAATGTTCAAGCAAATTAGCCAGCTCATGGTAAATACTGACTGCTGTGCCTAAAGGTTAGCTTTGAAAGTATGCTGGAGCTGTCTTTGGGCTGCTCTGGCTAGCTTGTACTAATCTTGAATTTACCATCTGCAAGCCAAGTAAAGCTAGAGTGAAACATATTTCCACCACATGTCTTTCCATCCCTTTCTTTGCCTCTGGCACAGGCTTTACAACCAGGGCTGTGGAGAGCAGTTAGTGTGCGATGCTGGGAGGATGCTGGGAGAATGCTGAGCCAGGGGTATGACCCTCTGCATGGCACCAGAGAAACCCAGCAAGGCAGAGACCCCACTCCTGAAGTTAAAGAAAGGAACTGTCGTCTCAGTATTTGATCTTCAACCAGCTGCATTCAAAATGTTGGATAGCACAGGTCTTTTGAAGCTGCTCTCCAAGTGATAGAGGATTACTGGCTTTGGTGATGAAGTGCACAAGACAGGATTGGTTGACTCAAGGAATTTTTTTTTTTTCCTTGGCATTGCTCTGTGCCATCTTATTTGATTACATTATTTCTTCCTCTCAAATGTGTATTTTGCTTCTCCTAATCTTTGAACAACTTTGTGCTGCAACCCCGAGGTCTGCACATCAGCATTTTGCACCCTGTCCAGGATTCAGGCTGTGGGCCGTGTGCTATGTGCCATGCTTTACCACATGGCCGTGTGCCATGCTTTACCACAACCAACCCAACATGCCATCCTTCCTACAGACCTGACAACAGGCCAGAACGAGGGCTACGGCTTGGGTGTCCCCAGAGCAATATAACACGTGCACACTCTCCCGTGGGAGGTGGCACGCGAGCAAAGCACTTGAAATTACACATGTAGCTGATTTTTATCACAATTCATTTTAAAAACCAAGAGCCACATTTTGCAAGCTGGTATTCACAAGTAATATATAAATCCTAATTCTTAAGGAGGGTCAGAAACCAAATTGGAAGCATTGAGGAGAACTTATGTGGAATCAAAGAGAAGAGGATGAAAGCAGAGAAAAATGTTGTGCATTCAACTCTTAAGTCCTGCTCAACTCCGTGATGACAAACAAACAAACAAAACCCGTGTCTCTTTTTCTCAGCTCAGTGATTACAGCAAACCCACAGTGCCAGCTTCAGACTGGCAAGGCAACTAGCACTGCTCACAAAAACAAATTCAACGGACGATTTTTTCTTTGTATCAATTGATTTAATTATAAGGGTCTTCCACATTCTCACCTATTTCCTTCCCATCAGTCAAGGTATATTTCTGTTTCCCTTGCTGTTGTTTCAGACATATGAAAAAATGAGGAATGAAGGGGAAAATCATGATGGTATACTGCACACACAGAAGAACTGTGAAAACTGTTTTCTTTTAAAGTCACTAATTCAATAGCACATGCAAAAAAGCTACTCAGGAAATCCACGTTGCCACAGTAATTCTGATCTGTCTCAGAGCTTCCACCCAGGAAAGGTGTCTCTGATGTTACCTAGGAGTCATCCAAACAAAATATTTCCAAAAGAAGCACTTGGCACCCCTTTCTAATTCAACTTTTCAGCTGGCAGTAAGAAATAAAATGAAAATAAAAAAATTTACCAAAAATAAAAAATAAAAAGGATTTATTTATGATTTATTTATTAGGTAAGAGATGAACTCCCAGGACGTGTTAGTGCCTAGACCCAGCCTGGCTGCACTACTATTCCAGTCTCATCGGCACATCAAGAATACTAATTTAGACTTAGGGCATTAGGGAAAACTCTCCTGTTTTAAACACGGAAAGCTGTCATTTAGTTATTTCTTGAACAAATACACTTCAAACAATGTGAAGGAAATGGCACTTCCCATTTATACGAGTTTACCAACAACAATCACGATGAAAAGGACAAAGACTATTCCAGGTTTATAATGGCTGTTGGTATAACATGCTGTCCCGTGCAGCGGGGCGTGTTGCAAGGTCTGAGAAACTTCTTAAAGTTCTCAGAAATCTTCAGCCAGGACCGCTGCCCATCGGCATTACAAATGCAGTAGGAGATCCTCCTGTTCTGAAAAAGCATTCATTAGGGCGGCTCTGCCTTTGAGATACCCTCATTAGGAATTAGTTGACTTACAAAAGCAGGTTCTGAGCTCATTTGTACCAGCACAACAAAGAAATATCACTCCTTAAAAGCAACAGGTTACTCTGTTTTGGGGATGGGTTTTGAAAAGAGCAGAGCCTGCGCTAGAAAGTATAACAAGCAATTGTTGTTCTCTGCCCAACCTATGTAAATCAGGAGTAAACATAGTGATGTTAGCAGGGTCGTGCTGGTGGAGCCCATCAGCAGAGCTTGGTAGGGGTAACAACGACCATAGGGAGATAAGATAAGGCTGTAAAGGTTGGGAAAAGAAATATCAGAATTACCAGAGCATTTAGAGCCAACTGAGACAGTTTTCCCACTCTCTTCTAGGAAAAAAAAATGATCCTTTGCACTTCACCCTGAGGGAGGAAAATAATCATTAGTGTTACATTATAGAAATAGGTAAAATAATTGTCTAAGATGCAGACACCCAAACCAAGTAAGCATATGTGTGCACAGCTGTAATTTTTATCCATTGTGACATAACCTACCCTTACTATTATCCTCTCCCATTAGGTCATTTCTAAAATGTAGCTCTCTGTGAACTGGGACCCTGCTATTCTGCTCCTATTTTTGCCACTATAAATACAAGAAACAACTTGGCTGCGTGGCATGCTCTCCTTCAAAGCTGTAGGTTAAACAAAACTTTAACTGTTTCAGATAAAGACAAGCAGAAGGTGTTTTTAAAAACATCCCAAGCGAAGGAGTGCATTTCCTGCTTCCCGAATTCAACCTACGGCATCAGACATCTGTAACTCTGTTTACATTCCAGCCCTTCACAACTTAATACTGCTCGGAGCATCAATAATATAGGGCACATTTCTGACTGTTCTTTAGATATTTTTTTATCTCCGTGGGACTTCCTGGTTTGGGATTTTGTAGTTTACAGTTTCTCACTAATAGTAACTAGCTGCAGCATTTGGCCTTAAGAGTTTACAAATTATTTAAGCAGATATAGGCAGCCTATTTTAATTACAGTAAAGAGTCCTGTAGAGGGCTTGTCTGTTTTTCCCCCTCCAACTATATCAGTTGGCTTAATAAAGATATTACCACTCCCTATAAACCCAGCTGTAATCAAGTCCTCAGATATGCTAGCATTTATTAATGTATTCTTGCAGCTTTAAAAATATACATCCTATCTCCAAGTAAATAGATGTCCATTGCTTTAATGAAAGCTGTGTGAGCTTTCTGTGGCACACACACATTTTATTTGGTGCATGTGTGTGTGAATGCACATTCCAATACACTTAAGCAAATTTCTCACCCTCCTCAGACCAAGGATCGTCTGCTCTTTTCTCTGTATTAGAGCATCCCATTTAACAGTACAGGCTCTGCTCTTAGCACAAGCTCCCCTTTCCTGGAGGATGTCCAGCACAGGCTTTCCTCTCCCCCACCTACAGAGGGCTGCATTTTTACAGGCAAATTCAGCATCCAGCATAATGTACCATGTCACACCTTCATCTCTGGTGTCTCTCTGTCCTCTTCTTCAGATCTCTTCTTCAGATTTCTAACATGCTCTTGCTGAATGCACTTTCTGACCACCATCTATATAACTTTCCACTACATGCCTCTAAAAAAATGCATTATTATGATTTGGATTACCTAGACTGTTGCTGCTCTCCTTGTTTCTTTGAAATCTGCATTCAAATCCAAGGTGAGACACCAAGACTGCAGTTTGCTTATTGCACAGGGCTACTTTCCTCTATAACATATCAAATTAGTACCTGAACATCACCTACCAAATCAACCGTGCATATTCACAACTCTTCTAACATTTGCGAGTAGCATTACTACAAAGGAAAGCTGGAGACAGCTTGATTAAGCAACTTGCCCAAGGTCATACAGGAAGTTGTAGAAGAGTTGAAAACAAAAGCCAGATCTTCTTAGCTCCTGTCCAACCCTCTCTGGAATGAAAAGGCCAAACTGCTCTGTGGAAATATTAGCCGAGTCATAGATCTCATTGTATAAATTTCATAATGAATTCGCGACTTAGCAAAGAAAATAACGCAGTGCTCCCAGCACTGCTTTCCAAGGAAAAACTGCAATGGTGCTGCGGCAGCTGGGAAGCATTCCCTAGGCTGGGAGCAGCGCTGGCCATGGCTGGAGTCACTCGGGAGCTGGTATGAGATTGTTTGGGATGGCAAAAGGAGCATCCCGAGTGCAACAAAGGCAGTATTTGTGTCTGCCCTCCTCCTGGTCTGCGTGGCTCTCAGTGATAGCCACGGGAATAAACAATAGCACTAGCCCCTTGGCTGCAGACAGTTTGCTGCAGAGGCCCAATTAAGTTGTTGAAAGCCTAAACATGGGCACAGGAATCTGCTAATGTGGTTGGGTACGCACAATAAGGCCTCGTTCTGGCTCTGCTCATGCGCACAGAGCACCACCTTGCCAGGAGAAGAGCCCCCCAATACCACCAAGGCTCTTCCCACTGAGAAGTCCTGCTCAGGCCAAGCCATGCACGTTCCTACCTGTGGTGGGGAGGACTTCTGGATTTTCATGGGCATGGAGTTGAGGGGAGTTGGGTGGTCTTGGGCTCGCTGCCACCAGAGATGCACCCTCAGTGGCAGGCCAGCTCCATCATCGCTGATCATTGCCATTGCTTCCCTCATATTGAGTGGGAGAAAGGACTGCGGGGGCTCTGAGGAGTGACCCTGCACCGGGGGTCTGCCCACACCCTCCACATGGATGCTGGGGATGAGCTGGAGATGCCTGCAAGTTTATCTTCTATGGGAGCCACATAAAAGCATACGTGCATATCCACACATATTCGCCTGTACACAAGCAAACAGTTACTAAAGAGAGATCCCCCTGCCTAAACCTCGGCCAGGTTCAAGCCTCCCTAACATAAACACTTCCAGCAGCAAATACAGCCTCAATAGCAATGCCAAGAGTAGATAGAGGCTCCCACATTGTCTCGGTACACAGGATGCCGGCTTGACATCATTTAGCGAAGACAATGCTCGCCCTCTTTCTTTTGGAATCATGTAAAAAACTTGGCCGAGTATGAAACGACTTCAAAGACACGTTTCTGTGCCAGCCAGGATGCATCAAAGTTGGGAAAGCAACGACCCAATTCACCTGATCGGGGTAGCTGATAGAGGAGCGCGGGGAAGCTGCTTTTATCGCTGTACCTTCCCGGCGCTTCCTTCCTGCCCCGATGCTATTTCAGCCCTGCGCCCACCTCCGCGAGACCTGCCGGCCCCCTCCGGCAGGACGCGGGAGGAAAAAGCAAAGGGAAGCCCTAAATAAAGGAGGCCCGTGAGTTTCTGTGCAGTTACCGGGCAGTCACATCCTTCTGCTTTCCCCTGAAAAATCAAGCATCACCTTATCGTTTCCTCACCAAGATTAACTCCTGCTTCCTGAGGAGTATTGCTGAGGTAGAAAGCAGAGGTGGCAAATAAAAAATAAAAAAATAAAAATTAAAAAAAAAAGGAGGAGGGGGGTTGAGAAGCCCAATCTGTCAAGCTCCGTTTTAGAAGAAAGGAAAACTGAAAAGTGAACGTATTTAACATGAGCTATTTCCTGCACTCAGGAGGGAAGAAAGCATGCTCCGAACTGTGTGCATGAGGAGATCTGCACTCGTGTTATCTCTGACCTGCAGCTTAGCCCTTGTGTCTCAGCTGCCAAAAAGCTCCCATTCAACGTTATGCTGAGTTCATCAATGCTCCACGTGTCAGGATCCTAACAGGAAAAAGCAGGACAGACAGTCACTCTATTCAACTGCCTGGGGACCCCATGACAACTAAAATCCCCTTGCAGACCGTCCATATCAACCTACGGCAGGTCAGAGCACGTAACCCCTCCAGAACCGCAAGCCCGGGCCCACACCCTTTCCCCTTGTCAACATTGTCACTTTAAACAGAACATCTCGCCTTATCGCCCAACCTGGAGTAAGGATGACAATTAAGATGGATTGCAAAGCCTGCCTGCGCTTTACAATTAACAATAACTTGGCAGCGGGTCCCACGCAACTGTTGGGTGGTATGGCAAGAACTTTATCCCTGCTTAGTATTGCATTAGCATATTTAGTAGGCTGCAAGACATAATTCCTCAGATATGAACATATTTTGTCTTTTCAAAAAATCTGCAATTAAGCCATAACGTGCAGGCAGTGTGCAGCCGGCAGGAAACTTTGCAAACATGCTGTTATTAGGGGGACCATGCAAAAATGGCCCCTTTTGACCTTATGTCAATTATCTATTTAATAAGGAATCTATTCAATTAAAAAAAAAAATTGTCTTAGCATGGTCTTTGCTGGGAAGCAACAATATTCCAGAGACTACAGCAGATACTCACTCGGCATCCACTCTGTTAACAGCACTGTGCTTAAACAGGTTGGGGGTTATTCAAAAGCAGGGCTGGGGCATTTTGTTGATGTTGTTTTAATTTTTGGCTAGAAAAGCAGAATGCCTCCCTGCTGCCAGTCATTTTAAAACTTTATGTTTCAATAATTGTCAGCGTGGAAGAAATAAACCCCAGCAAGCAGCATCTTCCCCTGTACATCGCACCTCCTTTTTTCTCTCTGACTGTCATGTTTACAGGTAAATTAACAGCCCTCCTAAATTAATTACATACATTGGAGGAGCAGCTATTTAGCACGGCCTGACTTCATCGATTTCCTAACGCAGCACAAAAACCCCCTCAGCCCTCCAAAGCTTTTTAAGCATGTTTACGGTGTACATTTGTCTACAAAAACTGATCAGGTTGGAGGGGGGAGGGAGGAGGGCAAAGATCTTCCTCCGATAACCCGGGCATTGTCCCCTGTGACATCTGTGCCGCTGGTGGACAGGATATCCTGCCAAATGGGAGAAGACAACTGCGTGACCCACCTTGGGCGAGAGGCACCGCGCGCTGATTCGAGCACAGCGGGAGCGGGTGCTGCCGCTCCC